>NW_024038632.1:0-86973 GCF_016077235.1 Cyprinodon tularosa
CCCCCTTGGAACGCGCAGGTGCACGCTTTCAGGAAATCCTATACACTACTGTTTATGCTCTAAAAACATTCTAAATGACTTCGTTTCGAATAAATTCTTGGTGCTAGATATCGAAAAAGTACTCCAGAGTGTTGTTCAGCATGGGGGTGAGTAGAAAATGAAGGCTAATCATGTTTTGGGTGTACTATTCCTTTAAACATGAGGAAGATTTGTCATTAATTGAACAAGTTAAAATCGATCAGATACATATGATTTAAATCAGTCCAGTGCTGTTCCTTTAATTCCAACAAAATATTCATGTCTTTCTAATAGAATATTATGGTCAACCGTATCAAATGCAGCACTGAGATCCAACAGGACGAGCACAGATACAAGTCCATCATCTGAGGCCATGAAAATATCATTACCAACCTTCACCAGAGCTGTTTCAGTGCTATGATGAGCTCTAAAGCCAGACCAAAACTCTTCAAAAAGTTAATTATGGTATAAGGGATTGCACACTTGTTTGGCAACTACTTTCAAAGTTTTAATACAGCTAACTTAAAAGCCTTTGATACATATCCCTGTAACACAGATAAGTTAATCACATCTAAAATGGAGGAGGATATCAAAGGGAATACCTCCTTACATAACCTGGTTGGAACTGGATCTAACATACAAGTTGAAGGCTTAGATGAAGACAATAGTTTTGCTAACTCTAAAAGTTCAACTGGATCAAAGCAGTCTAAACCTGGTTTAGATTCCATGACTACCTCAGATGCTGCCCCACCCTCCAGAGACAAACCAATCGCAGATAGAGGAGTGATAATGATCTTATTTTTAATAAGATCAATCTTATTTATAAAGATTCCAATAAAATCATTACTGCTAAGAGCAGGTGGAATGGACGGTTCAACTAAGCTATGGTTCTGGGTGAGTTTGGCAACTGTATTAAAAAGAAAGCTAAGATTATTCTTATTCGCTATTAATGAGGAGAAATATGCTGTTCTTGCTTTACAAAGGGTGCTCATATACAGCAGTAAACTAAGGACTAGGTAGGATTCCCGTAGGCCTGTGGAGCGATATATTTCCACTCCAGTTTCCTAGCATTTTGCTTCAAAGTGCGCAGCTCTGCATTAAACCAAGGAGCCAGCTTTCTAATTTTAACAGTTTTCAGTTTCAAAGGAGCTGCATTGTCTGAGGCAGTATGCAGAGAACTAGCAACCCCACCAACAAAATCATCAACCTTTGAAGGGGAATAAACTAAGCTTTTGCACTCTGCAGCACTGCTCAGTGACACAGAGGAGAAAGAAAGTGAAACAGATTCTTTAAAATTTATAACTGCACTATCTGATAATGATCTGCTAAAACTGAACTTTGTTCTGGGGGAGAAGAACTCTGTTAAAGTAATCCTGAAGGTTATTAAAAAGCGGTCAGAGAGGACAGGGTTGTGAGGAAATACTGTTATTTCTTCACATTCTATGCCATATGTCAGCACAAGATCCAAAGTATGAAGATGAGAGTGTGGGACTATTCACATTTTGAACGAAGCCAATAGTCGCTAAGATAGCGTTAAAAGGTGCTCTTAAGCTACCGCTTTCAATGCCAGCATTGATGTTAAAATCTCCCACTATGATGACCCTGTCAGTGTTTAATACCAAATCAGAAAGGAACTCTGAAAATTCATCTAAAAATTCCGAGTAAGGACCTGATGAATGATACAAAGTTACAAAAAGAAGACGTTTTCTTGCTTTGCAATTTGGATGAGGGAAATTAAGTGTTAAATGTTCAAAAGAGTTGTAAGTATTAACTACCTTGGGAGTAATCAGTAAGTCAGACTGAAATATTGTTGCTAATCCTCCTCCTCGCCCAGAACTTCTGGGTATGTGAAAATTTAAATAGCTTGAAGAATTGTCCTCATTTATGCTACACATAATCCTCTTGCTGCAGCCACGTTTCTGTAAGGCAACATAAGTCAATGTGATTATCACAAATCAAGTCATTAACTAGCAGACTTTTAGAGGAAAGAGATCTTATATTAAACAGACCAGATTTAATGGAGTTATTTTAATCAAGTGGGAATGCTTATGCATTCCCACTTATTGTTGTTCACTTTTGATTTTTCTGACTCTAACTAGTCCCGCAGTTTTCAACCGATTTCAACAATTTTGGTATCAAAACGTTCAGCTTGTTCAGGAAAATTGTGCTATGTCTTTTGGTAAAGATATTTTTTGTAGTTTTCGCGATATTCAGCTTTTTCTGCGGTTTTTTTTTGGGCCCATTGAAATGCATGTAGAATTCTTAGATTTCAGCAAAATTCAGCTAAAACTTAATCATCTTTGGCCTTTAACTGCTTCAACATACTTTCAGCTAGAAACACCATTCAACTTTTAAAATGTTTCCGTATCTTTCTGCTATTACTGTTTAACTCGGCTTTTTGCTATCTTTTACAGTTTTGCTTCAGTGAAGCTTCAAACTTTAAAAGAAAATTTAAAGATTTTCAGATTTATAATGGAAGTCTAAGGACAGAATTCTTCAACTGCTAGAGTGCATGCTCTAGCTTTTGAGCTGTTCTGGTTTTTCCGAACAAATTGTTCTCACTCCCTTATTTTTCACTCAATTGAAATAAATTATACATCAAAACGTGGGGATTTTTGTCAGGATACAGGAAATATAACCCTCATTTGTGTGGCATTTACAGTTTTCCGACAGTGTGGCCCAGACCACAAAGAAGTCCACACTTCCCCTATAGAAATCCAATGAGAGACTTTCCAAAAATCACAGACAAAATCCAAAACGATTCATATTTTTGTATCGCTCCCATTTCTAAACTGTTTGATATACAAACATGAAACTTGGTATAGAACATCTTCAGACCCTTCTAGCACTCACATTGAAGAAATATTTACAATATCATTTATGGTTTAGCTGTTTAGCTGACTTGTTTGGGCATAGGAAAACGTTGATTCTGCGAAAAATCCTCATACTCTGAAAAAACACATTTTTACATTGTCACCGTGGCCAAATAGTTTTTAGTAGAAACATGAACGTTGGAACAGTCGAAGCCGAAGTATGGCTGACGCCAACGGTGAAAGAATTTTTTGAATACCTATTACGGTTTTGGCTCACCGCTCGTTTGTTCGGTGGGGAAGTTTTGCTTTTGAGAGTTCTGCTCTACCATTGAGCTGCATGTTATTCAATGAGACCAGCAGGATTTACAAACCTTTATATTTCTCCTTCCCATTAAGGCTGTGAATGAGCTACAGCCATGAGAGTTACCCCAATCGGAGACAAAGGATAGCTGTCACTTAGACTGAAAGAATTTTTTAGATACCATATACGGTTTGTCTTCAGTACTCGTTTGTTCAGTGCTGATTTTCCCATTCAAAAAAGCCTGTGAGGAAAGGAACGAAAGTGAAGCGCTTTTCTCTCTTTCACTGACAGGCTCGTTAAGCGTTGTCAAGGTAACCAGGCTTCAAAGGATTTTACCTCTGCCACTTTAAACAGCATATTTTAGGCCCCGTCCACGTCCAAGTCAAAACGAACACGAAACGCTAATATTTTCCAGAACGATGCATACTAGAGATCTAATGGAGGGAGACAACACTGATTTAACATTAGGAAGTGGATACAATATGACTACTGGCCATGACCCTTCCCTTCACACGCAACCCTGATAGACTATCAAAATAAGACTCCGGGGACCCTTCAAAATAAAAGCCCCTACATTAAACTCATATTTTTCCCCAGCATATGGCTAAACATTATGACCCAAACTCAACCACTTTCTTCAAATTACACTACCAAGGCCTGTTGACCACACACCTCAGTGCATATTTCTTAATCAGGTTCTTAGATTTACACTGTAATAAAGCATCAGCTAACCTCGTAACTTGCAAACTAAGCCTGCCAACGGCGCTGTCATCAACACAGCGGCTCGTAACATGCAGGTTAAATTTTTTGATAAATTCAGCTCCTTAAGTGGTATTAGCTCTCTGTCCTTCCTCTGCTTCTCATGGTCAGTCTTGCACATAGGTTTGTAGATTTTCAATCCTCTAAGGATGACACTGTTTTCCTTATGCTGATCAACCAACACATTTTAAATCATTTCAAATTGTTTTGCCAAGTCTTGACATTTCCACAATTTCTAAATTTTGATACTTATTCAATACCATCTTCCTCAACATTTTACTTCCCATCCTTGAGCTACTCATTTTTTCTTCAACCAGATAAGATTCAAGTTTTTCTTTGTAATTTCTTTTCTGATTCAGCTAATTTAATACTTTTCAGCCTATGCTGAGAACTTTGGCTTCATTCTGCTCACTTTATGGACAGGAATTAAGCTTTTCTGGTTGCTGCTATTCATAACACACCTGACATGTTTCTGGGCAGTAGGTGGCCCCCTTTCAAAATTTCTTTAGAAGATTTTCTAGAAACTTGGGAGACATTATATTAAGACCCTTCTAGTGCACACATTAAAGACATGTTTTGATATTATGTATGGTTTGGCTGTGCAGCTTTTAAGATGAGTTTGTTTTTGCCATTTTACTGCCAAATGATTCTACCCTACAAAATCTTCAGATGATTCAATTGTTTTCTGCAGTTTGAAGTTTCTGATGACTTCCTATTACATTTTCATATGTTCTTCAGGTAATTTCAGCTTTTTTCATTCAGCAAAAAAAGCATTACCAATTTGCTGTTTCTCCGAAACAGCTTTTTCTAGTTCTAATTAGATTATCATGATATACTCCTTATGTAATATCTGCGAATTTATTAGATTTTGGTCGTGGGCAAGACACTGTCTGAATGGAGTAAAGAGTGGGTAACAGTAGAAAAGCTGCAGAGATGTTGTGTTAAACTACAACTCTGCTTCCTGGTCTGCACCCTGGGTGGTCAGGGTTTTTAAGGACTAATAAATGTGGCCAGATTGCTAGAAAGAAAAGCTGCACCAGCCAAAGAGGGATGGAGGCCATCTCTCCGAATCAGACCAGGCTTTCCCCAAAAGGATTGCCAATTATTAATGTAGCCCACGTTGTTTTCAGGACACCACCAAGACAATCAGCTGTCAAATGACAACATGCGGCTAAACATGTCATCACTGGTCAGATCAGGGAGGGGACCAGAGAAAATTACAGAGTCCGACATTGTTTTTGCAAACTTACACACCGAAGCAACACTAATTTTCGTGACCTCCGATTAGCGTCACCAGGTGTCAATACCGCAATCGTGAATAACATTCTTTCTGTTTTTAACCTTATCCTTAGCCAGCAGTTTCAGGTAGGATTTGATGTTGCCTGTTCTGGCCCCCGGCAAACATTTGACTATGGTCCCTGGTGTCTCTAATGCCACGTTTCTGACTATGGAGCTGCCAATCACCAGAGTGGGCTTTTCAGTGGGTGTGTCACTGAGTGGGAAAACCGGTTAGTAACGTGAACGGGTTGGTGGTGACCAGTGGGCAGAGATCCACGACTATGCTTTCTGCCTACAGTTACCCAGTCGCCTGGCTGCTCAGGCACTTTTGGAGGACAACTACTTGGGGGGCCTACTTTAATTCCTGGATGTTCAACAGCCTGAAGCCTGGATTCTAACTTTGACACCCTCGCCTCCAAAGCTACAAAAATACTACGCTTATTACACATACCATTAACACTAAAGGAGGCAGAGGAATAACTGAACATCTGACACATAGCGCAGGAGAGAGGAGAGGAAGAGGGAAGAGTTGGAAAAGAGTCAAGGGAAGGAGAAAGAGAAGCCATAGCGATGCTAAGCTAGTGCTAGCCTAGGCTAGCTACTCCTTACTATCAGCAATAAATCCGTATGAAACTGACAAGTGCTCAGTAGAAAAGTGCAGCAGAAAGCGCTATGTTTTAAAGTAGTTCTGGTCAGTTAGAATTACTTAGATACAGAGACATCACAGAAAAAATAACTTAACTTCAGATGAAGATCGTCTGGACAGCAACAACACTCAGTTAGCCCAAACAGGAAGTAATCAAATTACTAACTCTGACAGCTTATTGAGATTCTCTTGGATTGAGTCATAAGCGGCTAGAGAAATCTTATACTGATGCACAAAGGTTGAGGGAGTATTTGGTTTCACGGGAATGCAGACCGTATGCAAATCTGTAACCCCACAATCATTGGAGTCCCTAGATAAGATGGACTGGAACTCGTAGAAGAGGTCCCTGAGCGCCGCTTTTTCGACAGTGCATCGGCCTTCTCTAGTTGCTGTCTTACTTCTTCTTCCACCCCTGGGTACAGTTTCGACTTTCTGGTTCTGCCCTTCAGGTTCTTTTTGGCTGTCTTCTGTGGAGCGGGCTTTCAGTGCGTATACTCAACCCAGTCTCATGGGAAAATGTACCCCCACTACGTTGGTCCACACTGCAAAACGTAGTGGAGGTACATTAATGGCCATTTTTTTGTGGTACTGTTACGTTTCTTCTGCCTATACGCTTTCTATTGTTTTACGTCCTAGTCACGTGACTTTCAAGATTCCAGCTGGGAGAAGAAAAAAATATATATATATGGCCGACATTCGCTCATTTTTTTGTGGAAAGATTAATAACTTGAGTTTGTTTTTGCATTAAAATGAGTTTTGATTACATTTCTAGTGAGAAATGTATAGTTTGTTGCCAGAATATTTACTCAGGGAATGTACATATTCACTTGCTTGTTCGTTTCTTGCAAAGATTTTTCAAGATAATGTGAAACTGTAACATTTTGGTATAAACATGGCTGAGATTTATCTAACTTTTAGTGGGAAAATCAATAATTTCAATCAGTTTCTGCATTTAAATGGGTTTTGATTACATTTATAGCGAGAAGTGTAGGGTTTATTTACATAATATTTACTTCGTGAACATAGTTTTTGCTACGGTTTTTCGGATCTCGTCAGGATTATGTGAAATTGCAACGTTTTGGCTGCTACCCATCGCCTAGCATTTAGCTGCCGCCCCGATTCAACATTGAATTCTTTGTGATTTAACTTCATCTGACGGATCAAACCCTCGCCACTGCGTGCGTTGCGTCTGAGGTTGATTTTCAGATCAATGCATTACGTCGTGGCATACGGGGAAAACTATTTAAACTAGTTAAAAAAAGGATCATGGGTTAGGATCGGATGTGTTTTATTTGGAAATCTACCGGATCCTTTGTGCAATTAACTTCCTGTTTGGTGCAATCTCATTGATGGATTTTTGACCAGATTTTGACCAAAGAGGAACTAAAAAAAACAAAAAACAATTTGAATACACAACCAGCATATCTGGAATCAGTGACAGAGAGCGACTGGGACCAGAAGTCTATTAATTTCTCCCCACTGATTTCCATTCAAAATGTTTTCGCTCCCACCGGGCTCTAGGGAAGGGGCGTGCATACCGCCACCTACTGTTCATGAGTGTGTAGCAACATTGTTTTACATCTATTAAATTCTATTTTTTAATTTTGTATTCTGAAGATAAATAAATAATTCTTTCCTTAATCTATAAATATCTTTTATATTTCCTTTATTTCCGAATAATCCTTTAAGACTCCATTCTTGGCCTGTCCTCTTTTCAATTTCTTCCTTTCAGGTCCAGATGTTTTACAGTTCATCAATACGTGTTCTATATTTTCTATCTCTCCACATCCTTCACATTTATCATTATTTTTCCTCCCTATTAAGTATAAATTGTCATTTAAATAAGTGTGACCTACTCTTAATCTGATCATTATTATTTCTTCCCTTCGGTTTCTCTCATTAATATTTCTATTTAATACTGACTTTTGTACTTTATATAACCTTCTTCCTTTTTATCTTCATTCCACCTTTTTTTTTGCCATTTTTCAATTTCTTTCCTCTTAATAAATGATTTTCGTTCCCCTTTCCCTAAAGGAATTGTAATTGTTATTTGTCTACTTTTCATTCCACCTAACTTTCCATTAATTAGCTTGAAAACAGCACTTTGTAGGCACCCAGTTTCTCTAACCATGGCCCTTTTTGGGCTACCCTCCATGCATTGGGTGTCAGTTCAGTGGCAGTTCCAGAACATTTTCTTAGGGTTGACCAGGCAGCACAATAATGTGCATGTGGCCAAAAAGTAATAGGGATCAAACTCGGTTCAGAGTCAAGCTATTGGGATCAGGCATCAGGTTCAATTTGCATATTTTCTTAGCCAAAACAAGGATTTGTTGGGCTACTGTAATTTTGAATTGAAAAACGTCCTGAATGGGAAGTCTTCAAACCTGAAAAACAAAGTCCAATTTTTTTTTTTTTTTTTTTTTGGAATGATTATGACCTGGATGTCTAAGAATCTTCACCAGCTTATCAGGGAAATGAATGCCCACAATGTCTATATTCTCCAAAAGAGAATAACAGAACAGACCTTCAAGCGGCCCTTGTTAAAGCTATGCATATATTTATGCATCTATGCTCTTCAAATAACTTTCTGGTTCGACGCAACATTTACATTAAATGGGTTGAGAGGTTGTTCTTTACCAGTAAATACATAAAAGATTCCCAGATGACTGCCGATACAAACTCTCCCCTATAAAACCTAAAACTAATTCTTATAAGAGAGTAAAATCTGTATTAGTCTTCATTAAATGTAGTATATTGTTGTACATAATCGATTGCTTTATTTTTGGTGTCAGCTTTCGGTCAATATGCTAACCTTAAAAGGTCAAAGTGGGAAAATGTAGTAGTAGTAGACAAATTAGCAATTAGAGGAGGCAATAACAATTACAATTCCTTTAGGGAAAGGGGAAGGAAAATCATTTATTAAGAGGAAAGAAATTGAAAAATGGCAAAAAAGGTGGAATGAAGATAAAAAAGGAAGAAGGTTATATAAAGTACAAAAGTCAGTATTAAATAGAAATATTAATGAGAGAAACCGAAGGGAAGAAATAATAATGATCAGATTAAAGGGATAGTTCGGGATTTTTGACATGAATCTGTATGGCATCCCCATCACCAATGTCATGCAATCACACTGACTTACCCCTGGCAGCGTCCTGTGAGCAGAGTTCTCGTCCAGTTTTGGTCAAGCCGAAAGTAGTCCGGCAGGTTTGCTAGACCCAGCGAAATAAAACGTTTCTCTTCCCAAAACATTATGTGTTCAAAAGAGTGATATTTTTGCATCCCAAAAACATTGTAGTGGAAAAAGTCACACGTCGTTATCAATTGGTCCTATTTTCTCTCTGTTCGTATCAGTGCGCACCGTCATTCAGACAGCTAGGGCCTACTAACCTGACAACAGCCAGATGCATGTCTCCCTCCGGAGAGGGCCTACTAACCTAGTTGTCAGGCTGAATGACGGTGCGCACTGATACGAACAGAGAGAAAATAGGACCAATTGATAACGACGTGTGACTTTTCCAACTACAATGTTTTTGGGATGCAAAAATATCACTCTTTTGAACACATAATGTTTTGGGAAGAGAAACGTTTTATTTCGCTGGGTCTAGCAAACCTGCCGGACTACTTTCGGCTTGACCAAAACTGGACCAGAACTCTGCTCACAGGACGCTGCCAGGGGTAAGTCAGTGTGATTGCATGACACTGGTGATGGGGATGCCATACAGATTCATGTCAAAAATCCCGAACTATCCCTTTAAGAGTAGGTCATACTTATTTAAATGACAATTTATACTTAATAGGGAGGAAAAATAATAATAAATGTGAAGGATGTGGAGAGATAGAAAATATAGAACACGTATTGATGAACTGTAAAACATCTGGACCTGAAAGGAAGAAATTGAAAAGAGGACAGGCCAAGAATGGAGTCTTAAAGGATTATTGGGAAATAAAGGAAATATAAAAGACATTTATAGATTAAGGAAAGCATTATTTATTTATCTTCAGAATACAAAATTAAAAAATAGAATTTAATAGATGTAAAACAATGTTGCTACACACTCATGAACAGTAGGTGGCGGTATGCCCGCCCCTTCCCTAGAGCCCGGTGGGATCGAAAACATTTTGAATGGAAATCAGTGGAGAGAAATTAATAAACTTCTGGTCCCAGTCGCTCTCTGTCACTGATTCCAGATATGCTGGTTGTGTATTCAAATTGTTTTTTGTTTTTTTTAGTTCCTCTTTGGTCAAAATCTGGTCAAAACCCATCAATGAGATCGCACCAAACAGGAAGTTAATTGCACAAAGGATCCGGTAGATTTCCAAATAAAACACATCCGATCTTAACCCATGATCCTTTTTTTAACTAGTTTAATTAGTTTCTCCCGTATGCCACGACGTAATGCATTTATCTGAAAATCAACCTCAGACGCAACGCACGCAGTGGCAAGGGTTTGATCCGTCAGATGGAGTTAAATCACAAAGAATTCAATGTTGAATCGGGGCGGCAGCTAAATGCTAGGCGATGGGTAGCAGCCTAAACGTTGCAATTTCACATAATCCTGACGAGATCCGAAAAACGTAGCAAAAACTAGCAAGCGGGTGATTATGTATGTTCACGAAGTAAATATTATGTAAATAAACCCTACACTTCTCGCTATAAATGTAATCAAAACCCATTTAAATGCAGAAACTGACTGAAATTATTGATTTTCCCACTAAAAGTTAGAGAAATCTCAGCCATGTTTATACCAAAATGTTACAGTTTCACATTATCTTGAAAAATCTTTGCAAGAAACGAACAAGCAAGTGAATATGTACATTCCCTGAGTAAATATTCTGGCAACAAACTATACATTTCTCACTAGAAATGTAATCAAAAATTATTTTAATGCAAAAACAAACTCAAGTCATTAATCATTCCACAAAAAAATGAGCGAATGTCGGACATATATATATATTTTTTTTCTTCTCCCAGCTGGAATCTTGAAAGTCACGTGACTAGGACGTAAAACAATAGAAAGCATATAGGCAGAAGAAATGTAACAATACCACAAAAAAATGGCCATTAATGTACCTCCACTACGTTTTGCAGTGTGGACCAACGTAGTGGGGGTACATTTTCCCATGAGACTGGGTTGGTATACTACTAAGTTCCCTTCAGCTGAGTGCAATTCCCCAATGACGGGAATGCTCAGCTCGAAGTCGTGAAAGGAGCTGATTGTCTGAGAGTAGATGGTGGCGTCGTCTTAGTTCAACCAGGTTAGGGTTCACCTGTCACAAACAAAGGTACAATCCTCTGCTTATGGCTGACTTTTCTGACCATAGGGTCAAAACCGCATTTGGTTTGAAAACATCCTCCAGTGAACACCTTCACTCACTCTGGGATTAAAGGGTTCGTTGTCGGAAGGTGTGAGAGTGCAGAGGAGGGATTCATGACTGCGGAAAGAAGCACGGTGGTTACCTGTCTGTGACTGTGAAACTGAAACCCTGAAAAACGTTTCTGCAGGAGGAAGTGGTTGCACTTGGGGTTTCTGTGGCTCGTTTGAACATGTTACCAGATGGGTAGGTACAAGCTGTGTCTCTGTAGAGGGGAACAGCTTTGGATTTTCCACTTGGGCCCACAGGTGTCCCTGGTTGCAGTCGATGAGTGAGGCCACTCTGTCTAGGTGGTCTTGGCCCACAAGAAAGGGTTCTGTATCTAATGTGCACATGTAGATAGGATGGATTAGAGTCGTCTCGGAAGGTAACATCTAACAACACCCGCTTGGCGATGCAAGACTTATATAGTGTAGCTGGTGATACCTACATTGCAGGTCTCCACCTGGAATGGTTTTCCAAGGGTGTTCATGGCCCTCATCACCTTTTCAAAAAGCCTAGTGCACATTACGCTAATTTCTTCTGTCCAGAAGTGCATCAGCTGTGGTGCAACCGCCTATTACGGCAGAACCTATTGCGGCAGAACAATAGAGTTTACGTGCGTTTTTGGTGGGATGGAGCTCACCCAAGAACCTCAAGAACGGTGTTTTGTGTGGTGGGGTTTTGGATGATTCACTTGATTCAAGTGGCTTTGTTCCCCACCCGGTAGACCCTTTTGTAGATGGGTCTGGATCCACGCCTAGTCATGCGGACAGAGTTTTTGGATCTGGTATGTTTTGGGTATTGGTGGTGGCTGGGGCGAGTTGGTCATCTGTCGTGCCGTTTCTGTCAGCAGCCTGCGTAAGGTGGCCTCCATCTCCCTCATCAAATTTAATTGTCCTTTCTCATCTGCATCTTTAGGCCTTAGCTTCTTTTCATGGTGTTTGTCAGACTTCGTTCTGTCTGACTTAAACCTCACATGGGGCTCCTTACCTTCTTCTCCATCCCGACTCCATCTTTTCACATGTTTCCCATGCCATCTGACCATATTTCTTTATTTCTTGCATGGTAAGGGTTCTGATCCGATAGTACATGGTAAGATTGTATTTTATGCTTTCATGAAGATTGTGAAGGAACATATATTTTAGTGTGTGGTTTTTCTCCTGTCCAGGGCTTTTTCACCCCTGAAAATATGCAGCTCGTAAACAACGGTAAAAATCCCTCTGCGGTTTATTTCTTTTCTGAACATCGCAGAGCCTGGGTCAGTATGTACCGAGTATTCCTCTCTCAGTGTTTGACAAAGAGAGGAATAGCGATAAGGACAGAGGGCTCTGGTGCACCTGCAGCTGATGATCTTTCAATGTGTTTTTTTCCTAAAGCACATCCTAGTGGCTGCCATTGCCATTTACACATTCAGGGCACATTTAGTGGTATTGCACATGGATCCTACCAGCAAGGCCTGAATGTGGCACGGTATGCATCAGAGGGCATGTGTGGAGTTTGATCCCCAGATCTCCAAGGTGAAAGTCCCATGTGCTTACCAGTCATCTAGACAGATATCACAGTGGCCAAGTACCCAGCACACATAATTAGTTAGAGGCATAGAGATTGGACCCCGCACTGTAACACTATCAAGAAGCAAGCAATTTACATGAATGCTTTTTGAGTTTGCCATTGCCAGAAGGAAAGACAAATGTTGTATTTTTAGCCCAAAGTCACAGTATTTTCTAAATTTGTGTAAATTCTCAAGATTTGGTTGCAGAAAACAAGCAATCCCTACACTGAACAGAAAAACAACGATAATCAAATTGAATCGGATCTGGATTAGCTTAATCATGAAGACAGTGTATGTAATATTTACCGTGTAAAGGCACGTTCAAAAGCTTCTTCACAGCAGTCTCAGACTTAATCCACCACTTCTGCACTCATTGAAGCTGTGTTGAAAATGCAGCGTATATGGAGCAATTTGCCCCCTTTGATTGAACAATTCAAAGGCGGCAAATTGAGGAACAATTGAGTTGTTCACTGTTTAAAGTGAGGTCAGAAATGCTGACATAAACCAAGGCTGCCTGTTATTTGATTCGGCTTTATGAGGATAATGGCATTTTATCTTTCATTGGCGTCTACAATCATATATATGGCAAACATGTACCTTTTGATATTTAAAAGTATATCCAAGTTTAAGGCATCTTTGTATGTTAAAGTACGACAGAAATAGATGGTTTCTCTGTTAAGAACATGGTACATTTTTAGTCCATTGAGTTCACTAGGTTGCTATTATTTTTGTCCACTAGATGGCAGCATTACATTATTCGTTAGCTGGAAAGGGCATCTGAGGCCTGGATGTCAATTTACACCTTCTTAAAGGGCCTCCCACCAGTTTGAGCTATATACAGTAAAACAGGTTTTATTGTACAGGTTTTATGTAATGTTAATGTGAATATTATTTCTCCTTTGTTCGTTTTTCTGATCATACATGGACGCAACAGATAAATAAGTAAGTTAGAGCTCCTGATTACTTCATAAATTTCACTGCTGATGTAAAGTCAAGTTTGTTTCCTTCTGCTTGCTGTGCTGTGAAAACCTGTTTGTAGTAAATCACTGGACTGCATGAGATCTCTCATCTTGTATTATAACTGACACGCCCACCTATACACTCAACTCTCCACAGTACAAATTATCTAAACTATTCAATAAAGGACCTTTGAGCCGGATCATTGGTTATGGCCCTGGAGAACTAAGCTGTCTATTCTGCTAATAGGAACACAGGTACGCCTATGATATATTTTCCCCCTTAGGGAGAAAAATCCTGAATTCAGAGCAAAGACTCTGGTTGTGAGAGAGAAAAATGTTTCTAGCGTTATCAGATTTTTGTAGAGATTTTTACCCATGGAAGTCTTTTTCCAAATTTCTATTTATCTTTGATTTATTCTCTGACAAAATATCTTCTTTCAAAAATGTTTATTCATTTTCAAATAACATCAGATTTTACTATTAATGTGGAAATGTATTCTGTAATATATTTATTTTACTTTCAAGATGCTTTCCCCTGTTTCCCCCGCTTTTTTTCTTGAATTTCATAAAAACACCAAAATAATTCAATAGAAACGGCCCTGGGTCGCAGTGAAGCATTGAGACAAAGATCAGAGCAACTTAGTAGGATCTGGAACCCTACAGAGTTTGACAAACTGATTGTGTTTATTGTGTTTGTCATCAACTGTACAGAGCAGGTTAAACACGAGGCTGAACAGATTGAGATGATTGTAAAAGGAGCTGAACAATTCTCAGGGATGAGGAAGATTTCTGGGGCTCAGATGAAACCAAAGCTTGAGGCAGAAGGCAGACAGGGAGGTACAGGTGACTGAGCAGCAGGGGCGGATTTACCATTAGGCAAAACTAGGCAGTTGCCTAGGGCCCCGAGTTCCTGGGGGGCCCCCTAAAACTCCTTTTACATTTATGGTTAATACAGCTATTACTTATTTGTGCACATTAATTATGTTTTTGATAAAAATCCTTTCGCTAAAATGCCATTAGAATGCTTATAATATTAAATGTGTCTTGGGGGCCCCCCTACAGTGTCCACTACATTGGTTCAGCCCATTTGCTGCGCATGGGCAGAAAGGTCCAAACACACGGCAGCAAACTATTTGAAAACAAACGGCGCGAAGACAAGATATGAGCAGAGCGGGGGAGAAGAGAAAAGAAAGGAAAGAAAGATGAAAAGTTACCCTAGCGGTGCTGAAAAGAGAAGAAAGAAGAATGAAAGTAGGAAGCTGCTTTCAAAGTTACTGAAAATGACTGACTTCCCCCCAGATTCCACATACTCCGCTCCGCCCCGCTGACGTACGTCGTGCGGAGCGCTTGTCTTTCATGTAAATCAATGAGAGCTGTTCCACATCCACCGGTACTCCTCCGCACCTCTCCGTCCACGTACGTCTTGTCCGTCCGTCACCGACAAAATTAGGAGCCAAGCTATTTTTTGCTCTGCTCCGGTCCCGCCAGGTCAAGATTCGCAATTGCAATCGCACCAAACAGGATAAAGAACATCGAGAAACTCCGGTTCGTCAAATTAAAATATAGTAGCAACAGATCAGTAACTAGAAATTATAGCATCATTTTTCTACATTCCAAAAAAACTAACACTGTTTATTTAAATGATACGATGCAAACTATTGGTTATTCACCAACCAGGAAGAAGAGTTCTCATCTCCATCAAAATATTTATTTTATACCGAGGGACTAAAAGTTTAATCAAATCCATTCAAAAGAAACTTCTTATTACATTAATGGATGAAGAGATGCTGAGTTTGGGAATAGAGAACAAACAAAGTTCATTCAAAAAAAGCAGTTTTGAATGATAATATAATGCACTGCATGAAAAGTGGGATTTTCGTCAATATGCGGCACTGTAGATTGTCGTGGAACTTCAGGTTAGCGGCAGTTTACGACAATTTGCAGGCTTTGCCGAAAACTCCCGTAAATTGTCAGAAATTGACGTGGAATTTGTTAGGCAGTGTTCCCCCCATGCCTCCCCCCCCATGGAATTCTAGGGGAGGCTTTAACATGTAAATGAACATGCTGTGAGCTATACAAATGCAAATCAGGGTTGCAGGGGGGGTTTTACCCCAAGTGACATTTTTCTAAAGGGTAAGAAAATCTCTGATACAAAGAGATCAGGCTGAGTATAGCCTCTTACATTTGAGCTTGAATTGATTTATTTAATTAAAGTATAGAGACCAAAACAGATCTTTAGCTGACAGAGCAATACATTTAGAGCAGTAATCATTTAAAAAAAAAAAATTTGCATTTAAGATAAAAAATAAAATGTTGTCTGTCAATATGCTCAATTCACAATTACTTAAGTGCAAAAGTTTCAAGAAATGAGTCTGAGATGATTCACTTTATAACATGGCGCATTATCCTGTTGGAAGTAGCCATCAGAAGATTGGTACACTGTGGTCATAAGGTCCGGCCAGGTCAAGATCCGCAATTGCAATCGCACCAAACAGGAAAAAGAACATCGACAAATTCCGGTTCGTCAAATTAAAATATAGCAGCAACAGATCGGTGACTAGAAATTATAGCACAATTCTTATATATAAAAAAAAAACTAACACCGTTTATTTAAATGATTGGATCCAAACTATTGGTTATTCATCAACGAGGAAGCAGATTTCTCATCTCCATCAAAATATTTATTTTATACCGAGGGACTTAAACTTTAATCAAATCCATTCAAAAGAAACTTCTTATTACAGGAATGAAAAGAGATGCTGAGTTTGGAAGTAGTGAACAAGTTCATTCAAAAAAAGCAGTTTTGAATTATCCTTATCCCCGTTACAAAAATCTACAAAAATATAAATATATATTTGGGCAGAAACTGAACATATGCTGGATGATTGTGGGATTTTTTTAATATGTCATATTAAATTAAGCGCTCACAGGGTTCATACAGGAATGAGTGACTAATTTAATGCTATTTTAATGCTATTAGAAATGATTTTAATGCCATCAACAAGAACCATGTACACAAGTTATTAGTGTACATGAAATATGAAGGAGCTGCAAGCACAGTTCCATGACTCCTGTATGTATGTAAACACACACGCACACATATATACGTATATAAATATCATCTAGCTTTTTCTCCGCCTGGAGCGATATAATATATCTGACGAAATTGTTTTTATAAGCATTTTTTATTAAAGAATTATAAATACTTCGATAAACATATTTAAATAATTTTAGTGCCAATTAAGGCCTTGATAAAAAAAAAAAAGAATGATTTTTTAATTATTTTTATATATCCGCGGAACCCTGGTTCATCTCGCGCATGCTCTCTACGATCTCCAAGAAACTCAGAGCGGCATGAGAGCAATAATAGATTATGGCAGCATTATATATGGAGCAGCAGCTAAAACATCATTATAAAAAATAGAAAGATTACAGTGTAGGGCTTTACGAATATGTACAGGAGCAATAAAAACAACACCTATTAATCCTCTCTTAATTGAAAGTGGGGAAACTCCACTTGAAATGAGGAGAATTAAATTAGCTTTAGCATATTGGATGAAAATTAAAAGTAATATAGATGATCATGTGAATGTCTGAATGTCTGTCTGACTTAAACCTCACATGGGGCTCCTTACCTTCTTCTCCATCCCGACTCCATCTTTTCACATGTTTCCCATGCCATCTGACCATATTTCTTTATTTCTTGCATGGTAAGGATTCTGATCCGATAGTACATGGTAAGATTGTATTTTATGCTTTCATGAAGATTGTGAAGGAACAGATATTTTAGTGTGTGGTTTTCCTCCTGTCAAGCGTTTTTCACCCCTGAAAATATGCAGCTCGTAAACGACGGTAAAAGTCCCTCTGCGGTTTATTTCTTTTCTGAACATCGCAGAGCCTGGGTCAGTATGTACCGAGTATTCCTCTCTCAGTGTTTGACAAAGAGAGGAATAGCGATAAGGACAGAGGGCTCTGGTGCACCTGCAGCTGATGATCTTTCAATGTGTTTTTTTCCTAAAGCACATCCTAGTGGCTGCCATTGCCATTTACACATTCAGGGCACATTTAGTGGTATTGCACATGGATCCTACCAGCAAGGCCTGAATGTGGCACGGTATGCATCAGAGGGCATGTGTGGAGTTTGATCCCCAGATCTCCAAGGTGAAAGTCCCATGTGCTTACCAGTCATCTAGACAGATATCACAGTGGCCAAGTACCCAGCACACATAATTAGTTAGAGGCATAGAGATTGGACCCCGCACTGTAACACTATCAAGAAGCAAGCAATTTACATGAATGCTTTTTGAGTTTGCCATTGCCAGAAGGAAAGACAAATGTTGTATTTTTAGCCCAAAGTCACAGTATTTTCTAAATTTGTGTAAATTCTCAAGATTTGGTTGCAGAAAACAAGCAATCCCTACACTGAACAGAAAAACAACGATAATCAAATTGAATCGGATCTGGATTAGCTTAATCATGAAGACAGTGTATGTAATATTTACCGTGTAAAGGCACGTTCAAAAGCTTCTTCACAGCAGTCTCAGACTTAATCCACCACTTCTGCACTCATTGAAGCTGTGTTGAAAATGCAGCGCATATGGAGCAATTTGCCCCCTTTGATTGAACAATTCAAAGGCGGCAAATTGAGGAACAATTGAGTTGTTCACTGTTTAAAGTGAGGTCAGAAATGCTGACATAAACCAAGGCTGCCTGTTATTTGTTTCGGCTTTATGAGGATAATGGCATTTTATCTTTCATTGGCGTCTACAATCATATATATGGCAAACATGTACCTTTTGATATTTAAAAGTATATCCGAGTTTAAGGCATCTTTGTATGTTAAAGTACGACAGAAATAGATGGTTTCTCTGTTAAGAACATGGTACATTTTTAGTCCATTGAGTTCACTAGGTTGCTATTATTTTTGTCCACTAGATGGCAGCATTACATTATTCGTTAGCTGGAAAGGGCATCTGAGGCCTGGATGTCAATTTACACCTTCTTAAAGGGCCACCCACCAGTTTGAGCTATATACAGTAAAACAGGTTTTATTGTACAGGTTTTATGTAATGTTAATGTGAATATTATTTCTCCTTTGTTCGTTTTTCTGATCATACATGGACGCAACAGATAAATAAGTAAGTTAGAGCTCCTGATTACTTCATAAATTTCACTGCTGATGTAAAGTCAAGTTTGTTTCCTTCTGCTTGCTGTGCTGTGAAAACCTGTTTGTAGTAAATCACTGGACTGCATGAGATCTCTCATCTTGTATTATAACTGACACGCCCACCTATACACTCAACTCTCCACAGTACAAATTATCTAAACTATTCAATAAAGGACCTTTGAGCCGGATCATTGGTTATGGCCCTGGAGAACTAAGCTGTCTATTCTGCTAATAGGAACACAGGTACGCCTATGATATATTTTCCCCCTTAGGGAGAAAAATCCTGAATTCAGAGCAAAGACTCTGGTTGTGAGAGAGAAAAATGTTTCTAGCGTTATCAGATTAGGCAGTGTTCCCCCCATGCCTCCCCCCCCATGGAATTCTAGGGGAGGCTTTAACATGTAAATGAACATGCTGTGAGCTATACAAATGCAAATCAGGGTTGCAGGGGGGGTTTTACCCCAAGTGACATTTTTCTAAAGGGTAAGAAAATCTCTGATACAAAGAGATCAGGCTAAGTATAGCCTCTTACATTTGAGCTTGAATTGATTTATTTAATTAAAGTATAGAGACCAAAACATATCTTTAGCTGACAGAGCAATACATTTAGAGCAGTAATCATTTAAAAAAAAAAAATTTGCATTTAAGATAAAAAATAAAATGTTGTCTGTCAATATGCTCAATTCACAATTACTTAAGTGCAAAAGTTTCAAGAAATGAGTCTGAGATGATTCACTTTATAACATGGCGCATTATCCTGTTGGAAGTAGCCATCAGAAGATTGGTACACTGTGGTCATAAGGTCAAGATCCGCAATTGCAATCACACCAAACAGGAAAAAGAACATCGACAAATTCCGGTTCGTCAAATTAAAATATAGCAGCAACAGATCGGTGACTAGAAATTATAGCACAATTCTTATATATAAAAAAAAAAACTAACACCGTTTATTTAAATGATTGGATCCAAACTATTGGTTATTCATCAACGAGGAAGCAGATTTCTCATCTCCATCAAAATATTTATTTTATACCGAGGGACTTAAACTTTAATCAAATCCATTCAAAAGAAACTTCTTATTACAGGAATGAAAAGAGATGCTGAGTTTGGAAGTAGTGAACAAGTTCATTCAAAAAAAGCAGTTTTGAATTATCCTTATCCCCGTTACAAAAATCTACAAAAATATAAATATATATTTGGGCAGAAACTGAACATATGCTGGATGATTGTGGGATTTTTTTAATATGTCATATTAAATTAAGCGCTCACAGGGTTCATACAGGAATGAGTGACTAATTTAATGCTATTTTAATGCTATTAGAAATGATTTTAATGCCATCAACAAGAACCATGTACACAAGTTATTAGTGTACATGAAATATGAAGGAGCTGCAAGCACAGTTCCATGACTCCTGTATGTATGTAAACACACACGCACACATATATACGTATATAAATATCCTCTAGCTTTTTATCCGCCTGGAGCGATATAATATATCTGACGGAATTGTTTTTATAAGCATTTTTTATTAAAGAATTATAAATACTTCGATAAACATATTTAAATAATTTTAGTGCCAATTAAGGCCTTGATAAAAAAAAAAAAAAAGAATGATTTTTTAATTATTTTTATTGATCCGCAGAACCCTGGTTCATCTCGCGCATGCTCTCTACGATCTCCAAGAAACTCAGAGCGGCATGAGAGCAATAATAGATTATGGCAGCATTATACACTATATTGCCAAAAGTATTTGCTCACCCATCCAAATTATTGGAATCAGGTGTTCCAATCACTTCCATGGCCACAGGTGTATAAATTCAAGCACCTAGGCATGCAGACTGTTTTTACAAACATTTGTGAAAGAATGGGTCGCTCTCAGGAGCTCAGTGAATTCCAGCGTGGAACTGTGATAGGATGCCACCTGTGCAACAAATCCAGTCGTGAAATTTCCTCGCTCCTAAATATTCCACAGTCAACTGTCAGCTGTATTATAAGAAAATGGAAGTGTTTGGGAACGACAGCAACTCAGCCACGAAGTGGTAGGCCACGTAAACTGACGGAGCGGGGTCAGCGGATGCTGACGCGCATAGTGCGAAGAGGTCGCCAACTTTCTGCAGAGTCAATCACTACAGACCTCCAAACTTCATGTGGCCTTCAGATTAGCTCAAGAACAGTGCGCAGAGAGCTTCATGGAATGGGTTTCCATGGTCGAGCAGCTGCATCCAAGCCATACATCACCAAGTGCAATGCAAAGCGTCGGATGCGGTGGTGTAAAGCACGCCGCCACTGGACTCTAGAGCAGTGGAGACGCGTTCTCTGGAGTGACGAATCGCGCTTCTCCATCTGGCAATCTGATGGACGGGTCTGGGTTTGGCGGTTGCCAGGAGAACGGTACTTGTCTGACTGCATTGTGCCAAATGTAAAGTTTGGTGGAGGGGGGATTATGGTGTGGGGTTGTTTTTCAGGAGCTGGGCTTGGCCCCTTAGTTCCAGTGAAAGGAACTCTGAATGCTTCAGCATACCAAGACATTTTGGACAATTCCATGCTCCCAACTTTGTGGGAACAGTTTGGAGCTGGCCCCTTCCTCTTCCAACATGACTGTGCACCAGTGCACAAAGCAAGGTCCATAAAGACATGGATGACAGAGTCTGGTGTGGATGAACTTGACTGGCCTGCACAGAATCCTGACCTCAACCCGATAGAACACCTTTGGGATGAATTAGAGCGGAGACTGAGAGCCAGGCCTTCTCGTCCAACATCAGTGTGCGACCTCACAAATGCGCTTCTGGAAGAATGGTCAAAAATTCCCATAAACACACTCCTAAACCTTGTGGACAGCCTTCCCAGAAGAGTTGAAGCTGTTCTAGCTGCAAAGGGTGGACCGACGTCATATTGAACCCTATGGATTAGGAACGGGATGTCACTTAAGCTCATATGTGAGTCAAGGCAGGTGAGCAAATACTTTTGGCAATATAGTGTATATGGAGCAGCAGCTAAAACATCATTATAAAAAATAGAAAGATTACAGTGTAGGGCTTTACGAATATGTACAGGAGCAATAAAAACAACACCTATTAATCCTCTCTTAATTGAAAGTGGGGAAACTCCACTTGAAATGAGGAGAATTAAATTAGCTTTAGCATATTGGATGAAAATTAAAAGTAATATAGATGATCATGTGAATTCAACTATTCTGCAAAATTGTTGGGAATATGTGAAGTTCCAAAGTAATGGATTTGGATGGATGGTTAGGAAATGGATTAAAAAGTATGGATTAGAAGACAAGGAAATAGCTCAATTTAACCCAATTAGCGTTATTCCTCTATGGCTAATACCTGAGGTTAATGTAGATTTGCAAATTAATACAATGAAAAATGATTGGAATCTAAATGAAATAGGGATAAAAACTGATATTTATTTAAGAACTACATATAATAATTACCTTAAAATTTATACAGATGGTTCTAAGAATCTAAAAGGTTATGTGGGTATAGGAATATATATCCCAGAGTTTAAAAAATGTATTCATAAAAGAATATCAGATCAATTGTCGTTTTTTACAGCAGAAATGGTGGCAGTTATATTAGGCTTGCAATGGGTGGAGGAGATTCGACCAATCAGGGTGGTGGTGTGCACAGATTCTAAAGCAGTAGTGGAAAGTATTAAGGGAGAAGGAAATAATAGAAAAGATTTGGTATTAGAAATTCATCATATTTTATTTAGATTATATAGGGGTGGCATTGATGTTTCGTTTTGTTGGGTGCCGGCACATGAAGGAGTAAAAGGCAATGAAAAGGCAGATAAATTAGCTAAAAGGGCTTTAGAGGGGGAAATAACGATTTCAATTCCTTTTGGAAAAGGGGAAGGGAAATCACTTATTAAAAGTAAAGAAATGGAGGAATGGCAAAAAATATGGAACGAAGATAGGAAAGGAAGAAGATTATATGAAGTACAAAAGTCAGTTCGAATTCGAAGCATTAATGAAAGAAACAGAAGAGAAGAAATAATAGTTAGTAGATTAAGAATAGGTCATACCTACTTAAATGACATGCTTTATTTAATATGGAGGAAAAATAGTGATAAATGTGAGAAATGTGGTGAAAAAGAAAATGTAGAACACATACTGATGAACTGTAAGTTATATGAACACGAAAGGGAAAAATTAAAGAGAATAGTTAGAAGTATAGGGCATGAATGGAATCTTAAAGGAATCTTAGGAAATGAAGGAAACATAACAGATATTCATAAACTAAGGAAAGCATTGTTTATGTATCTTAAGAATACAAAATTAAAAAATAGAATCTAATAGATGTGAAGTAACGCTACTACACACTCATGTACAGTAGGTGGCGGTATGCACCTTAAAGTTGCTTGTGATCCACCATAATAGAAAAGAAGAAGAAGAAGAAGATTTTTGATTTTTAACAAAACATTTATTTAACAATGAATTATCAACAAACAGTTAAAAAAACTCAGGTCATCAGGACATCATTTTAAAAGCAGCTTGTTATATTTCAGCTCTCCTGACTCAGAAATGGTGCACAACACATTGTTAAAACCCCACAGTTGTATAAAACCCTTCAAATCCCCAGTGGCTCTGTGGAAGCAGAACTCCAGCCTCAACCTGGCTTTGATGTTACACTTCCACAGAGCCACCGCATCAAGCTGAGGTCCTTCCTGCAGTTTGTCTCTTCGTGTCAGGTAAATGGCCATTTTGGCTTCAGAGATTAAATAATTTAAAAATCTGGATTTGAAGGCAGTGGCTCGGTTATAATGTACACCATTGATAAAAAGAGAATGGGTAAAAACCACACTAAAAAGGCTAAAAACATTCATTAAAAAATTGAAAAAACCAGTCAGTCTTACACAATCCATAAAAACGTGAAACACACTCTCGGGCAAACTGCAAAAAGGACATTTGTTTAAAACCTCAGGACTGATGACAGATAAAAACGCGTTTGTAGCAATGGCGCCATGAAGTATTCTCCATTGAAGGTCACCAGTCCGTTTCTTGATGGGAGGCTTGTACAAAGTCCTCCACTGAGGTTTTTGTCCTCCGAATTTGTCTGCCCAGACATTTGTTGCCCTGTTGTGGAGAGTTCTCCTGTTTAGGACTTTAGTGCAAGTTTTATATAATGTTTTTGGGTCCGTCCTGCACAGATCCATCCTTCGATTCTGTAGTAGTGAGGCTGTCCACCTCAAAGTCTGGATCCATGTATATGTCCACCTCAAAGTCTGGATCCATGTATATGTCCGGGAACGGGTCACTCGTGTCAGGCGGGCGCTTTCCGGTGGCGTGCAGCTGCAGGAGTCGTCTCTCCCCAGCAGTCATCCGCTCTTTCAGGCGCCCCAGAAAGCGCCGCGCCAATCTGGCGGACCGGACCCCCAGCAGCGAGCGGACCTCCTCGACGCCCGAGAAATCCGGCCCGGCGACCCGCACCAGATGCCTCAGGGTCACCACTCCCGACCTGGACAGCGTCTCGGGAAGGCCAGGCACGGAGCTGTCGTGGACGTCCAGCCGCGCTCCACACACCAGCGGTTCTTCTAAAAGCCAATGCAGAGAGTTATGCGTTTTGGACCTGTGCAATTTAAAAAAAGCACACGATTTAAAAGCACTTTGATAAAATTGAGGTAACCCTTTTATCTTTAAGAGACTTAAGTCTGTTAAAAACAGAGCAGCATCCAGCCCCAGAGAGTTTACACGTCTCAGAATGCAGCTGGCCACATCTCTCCACACGGGGTTTTCTGTCAGGAACTTCTGAAGGAACTGTAAACGAAAAGTGGCTGTTCTGGCGGCCAGGTGGACAAGGCCCTGGCCCCCCTCCTCTCTTGGTAAAAACAAAACAGACTGTGGCACCCAATGTCGACCGCTCCAGAAAAAATTCACCATCTCTGACTGTATTTTTACGAGAAGGTCAGAGGGTGGGTCTAAAACAGAGAGTTTGTGCCACAGCTGTGAAGCGATAAGATTATTTAAAACCAGTACTCTGCCCCTATAGGACATCTGGGAGTGCCACCACTTCCATTTTCCCAATCTGGATTTTATTTTTCCTTCCACTTCCTCCCAGTTTTTCTTTAAAAAAGCTTCACTGCCTAAAAACACACCAAGGTACTTAAAACCATCTTTCCTCCACACCAGACCTCGAGGGAGAACTGGGAGCCTGACGGACCACTCTCCGACGGCCAGGGCTTCGCTCTTTGCCCAGTTCACCCTCGCGGCGGACAAGACTGAAAACTTTTCAGTTACCTCGGTTAAAAGGCTGACGTCCCGTTGATCCTTTATAAAAACAACAACGTCGTCAGCGTAGGCAGATAAAACCATATTACTAGTAAAACCAGGTAAAACCAGACCGTAAACACTCGAACGTATTTTCTGAAGGAGGGGTTCCAGGGAGAGCGCGTAGAGCATCCCCGAGAGCGCGCAGCCCTGTCGGACGCCTCTACACACCCTAAAAGGAGCACACAGGCTACTGTTGATCTTCAGCATACTCTCTATGCCACCTTACAGTACCTGGATCTTGGCGATGAGACCCTCGCTGAACCCAAACCCCCTCATGGTTTTCCAGAGGAAGCCGTGCTCAACGCGGTCAAACGCCTTTTCTTGATCTAATGAAATCAAGCCGACTTGTAAACCCAATGAACCGGAGACCTCCAAAACATCCCGAATCAGGTAGACATTGTCTACCATGGACCTGCCGGGGATGCAGTAGGTCTGATCTCGGTGGATGACCTGCTCCATAGCTTTTCCCAGCCTCACCGCCAGAGCCTTGGAGAGGATCTTGTAATCGGTACAGAGGAGGGACACGGGGCGCCAGTTCTTGACGTCCTGCAGGTTACCCTTTTTGGGGAGCAGGGTGATAACCGCCCTGCGGCAAGACAATGGGAGCGAACCGGCGACCAGACTCTCCCTGCAGACGTCTAGCAGGTCTTTTCCCAGAAGGTCCCAATAGGCCTTGAAGAACTCGACGGTGAGTCCATCAATGCCAGGGGACCTCTGGCCCTGCATGCCGAGGAGGGCTGTGTGGAGTTCCTGGAGCTCCAGGGGACGCTCCAGCTCAGTGTTGGTCTCCTCAGAGACCTGGGGTAGTTCTGTGCAGAACTCCCGGAACAGATCCTCGTTCTCTTTATATTCGCTACGGAACAGAGAACGGTAAAAACCCACAGCCCTCTCCCTGATCTGACCCGGTTCGCTCAGTTGTTGCCCCGTGTCCGACAGCAAAGAGTGGATCAGCTTCCTCTGACCGTGCTTCCTCTCCAGGCTGAAAAAAAAGCTAGAGGGAGCATCCATCTCTGTGATGTTCTGGACCCGAGATCGGACCAATGCACCTTGGACTTTTGACTCCAGCAGGTTGGCTAACGCTAGCCGTTTAGTTTTGAGAGCTTCAATGTGCTCTCGATTTCCTGTGGATCCGCTGAGTTGCTCTAAGTCCACGATGTTCATCTCCAGATCTCTGATAGATCTGGTAATGTCACGAGTGACGTTGAGAGTATGCTGTTGACTCAGCAGTTTTATCTGAACTTTCCCATAGTCCCACCACTGTCTAAGAGAGGTAAAATCTGACTTTCTCTGTCTAAAACCAGTCCAAAAATAGCTTAAAGTCTCCTTAAAACCTCGATCGTGAGTTAAAGCAGAGTTAAAATGCCAGTAAGCGCTTCTCGGTAAAATGTTTCTAATAAAAACACTACCTAAAAGCAACAAGTGATCCGTAAAAGCCACCGGTAAAATCTGGCATGCCTTAAACACGTTAAAATGGTGTTTAAAACAATAAATACGATCAAGCCGAACTAAAGAGATTCTGTTTTCATTGATGTGGGACCATGTGTACTGCCTGGAGCCAGCGTGCATCCTCCTCCATACATCCACCAGGCCGTGAGACAAGACCAGCCGCCGCAGAGCGTGTTGGGCCGCTGGATGCGGCTCTGGATGATTGCGGTCTAAAAGCTCATTTTCGGTACAGTTAAAATCCCCGCCTAAAAAAACATAATCATCACACCCACAATCACCCAACCTTTCCCCAATTTTTTCAAAAAAAACGCTTTTTCTCTGCATTGGTAATAGGTGCATAAATATTTATAAAAACGATGCTAAAAAGATCAAACTTTGCTTTGACTAAAAGACACCTCCCCTGAACGACGTGCTCAACTTCTGTAGAAAGTGGGGTGAATGTTCTGGAGAAAAGAAACCCCACCCCAGCACTCTGGGAGGTGCCGTGGCTTAAGATGACCTCCCCCCTCCACTCTCTACCCCAGTCTGCTTCAGTTAAAATATCACTATGGGTTTCTTGTAAAAACACAACATCGATTCTTTTTTGTTTTAAGGTTTGATAAATTAAAGCACGTTTTTCAGCCTCCCTCGCCCCGTTAAGATTCAAAGATGCTATTTTAAAAGAATCCATAATGGGTAAGAAGCTAAAACCAACACACCAAAAAACTAAAAAAAGTAATAAAAAGCTGTTGTGCATCATTAAAGCTGTTTTCTGACTTTGGACATTATTTTCCTTAATCTAAAGATCTTCCTATCAGTTAAACCTGATGACCCCTTGTTGCTGATGTGATGTCTTGCAGATGAATAAAATAATCTTAAATTAGGAAAATATGCCTCTATTTTTAATCCCTTAAAACCTTTTGTATTCACTAAAAAATCCCTAAAAGATTCTGTGGGGTATAAAGGCTCTTTATCGCTGGACTGTGACACAGAGAGCTCACTGGTGTCAGAGACCCAGCTCTCAGCATCGCTGCTGTCTGACTCTTCCTCTTTCTCTGCAGCCTGCTGGCTGGCCTGTTTGCTGGCCAGCTTGCTGGCTTGTGCAGCAGCCACCACATTCTTCCGTTTACTTTTTCTTTTAGGTGCAGAAGCCTCCAGCTCCATCACCTCCTCTGCTTCACCCCTCTCTCCCTCCACGCCACCTCCACAAAGCAACTCCACGCTGTTTTCAGTTGAACCTTCAACCTGTCCTCTAACCTCCACCTCACCTTTCTCTCCCTGAACTCCACACGCCAAATAGCCCTCATCACCCTTCACCTCCTCCTGCTCTCCCTGCACACCGTCTCTCTCACCACCTGCGCTCTCACCCTCACCACCATTCACCCCATCACCACTCAGCACCGTGCTCCCATCCTTCCTCACACACACAATCATCTTTACAGCTTTCACTGTCTTAAAGACTGACGCCTCAACAATACCTGGAGCAGGCTCCTCCACCATTGGCTCCTCATCAGCCGCCGCACGTCCCTCCGACACCACCGCGGCACCCCCCGCCGCAGCAGCGAGCTCCTCCACCGCAGCAGCAGCAGCGGGTTCCCCGGCAGCAGCAGCAGCAGCAGCAGCAGCCACACTAGGCGGAGGCCCCATCTGCTCAGCAGCAGCGGGCCTCCGCCCGGCCCCATCAGGGCACACTTTAATAACGTGTCCCTCCTGTCCGCAACCAAAGCACTTCATGTTAGAGGAGGTTGCAAAAAGCATGTAATCAAATCCATCCAGTCTAACATGAAAGCGCAGGTTGAGTTCCTCATCTCGCTTGTTTAATATCATGAACAGTTGTCTCCTATGGGAGACAACATATTTTAATAAAGGTGATTTACACCCAGACATCACCTTCTTAATGGGTGAAACCACCTTACCGTGCCGAGACAGTTCTTTTATCAGGAACTCGTCACTGATGAACGGAGGGACGTTTGACAGAGTGACTCTGGTTGCAGGCAGTGTCAATGGGGAAACTTGCAGAAACAACCCATTGACAGAGATGCCTGCTTCCACCAGCCGCTGAGCCTGCTCCACTTTCTCCACAAATAAGACGAGAGCTCCACTCATGCGAGCTGCCGACTTAATGGACCCATGTCCAACAACCTCCCCCACAGCCAGACACACTTCCTCCACGCTGCACGGAGAACCGGCACCCACCTTGATGCCGTTCCTCCGTGTCAGCGTGGAGAAACCTACAGCACTCCCCACCACCACCATGGCGTGCAGAGACGCCGACGGGCAGAACCCGACGGCCCCACAACCCACAAAAAACCACCAACAACTATTAAACAACAAAAAACACAATTAAATGCACAATACTTACAAACACCCAGTGAAAAAAAGGATAGAAAAAAGAAAGAAAAACCACTCAAACAGTTTTTCACACGCTCTCTCTCTTCCGCTTCTCCACTCACACTCCTCCCACACGAAGAAGAAGAAGAAGATTTTGATTTTTAACAAAACATTTATTTAACAATGAATTATCAACAAACAGTTAAAAAACTCAGGTCATCAGGACATCATTATAAAAGCAGCTTGTTATATTTCAGCTCTCCTGACTCAGAAACGGTGCACAACACATTGTTAAAACCCTACAGTTGTATAAAACCCTTCAAATCCCCAGTGGCTCTGTGGAAGCAGAACTCCAGCCTCAACCTGGCTTTGATGTTACACTTCCACAGAGCCACCACATAAAGCTGAGGTCCTTCCTGCAGTTTGTCTCTTCGTGTCAGGTAAATGGCCATTTTGGCTTCAGAGATTAAATAATTTAAAATTCTGGATTTGAAGGCAGTGGCTCGGTTATAATGTACACCATTGATAAAAAGAGAATGGGTAAAAACCACACTAAAAAGGCTAAAAACATTCATTAAAAAATTGAAAAAACCAGTCAGTCGTACACAATCCATAAAAACGTGAAACACACTCTCGGGCAAACTGCAAAAAGGACATTTGTTTAAAACCTCAGGACTGATGACAGATAAAAACGCATTTGTAGCAATGGCGCCGTGAAATATCCTCCATTGAAGGTCACCAGTCCGTTTCTTGATGGGAGGCTTGTACAAAGTCCTCCACTGAGGTTTTTGTCCTCCAAATTTGTCTGCCCAGACATTTGTTGTCCTTTTGTGGAGAGTTCTCCTGTTTAGGACTTTAGTGCAAGTTCTGTATAGTGTTTTTGGGTCCGTCTTGCACAGATCCATCCTTTGATTTTGTAGTAGGGGTCCGCTGTCCTCCCCAAAGTCTGGATCCATGTATATGTCCGGGAACGGGTCACTCGTGTCAGGCGGGCGCTTTCCGGTGGCGTGCAGCTGCAGGAGCCGTCTCTCCCCAGCAGTCATCCGCTCTTTCAGACGCTCCAGAAAGCGCCGCGCCAATCTGGCGGACCGGACCCCCAGCAGCGAGCGGACCTCCTCGACGCCCGAGAAATCCGGCCCGGCGACCCGCACCAGATGCCTCAGGGTCACCGCTCCCGACCTGGACAGCGTCTCGGGAAGGCCAGGCACGGAGCTGTCGTGGATGTCCAGCCTCGCTCCACACACCAGCGGTTCTTCTAAAAGCCAATGCAGAGAGTTATGCGTTTTGGACCTGTGCAATTTAAAAAAAGCACATGATTTAAAAACACTTTGATAAAATTGAGGTAACCCTTTTATCATTAAGAGACTTAAGTCTGTTAAAAACAGAGCAGCATCCAGCCCCAGAGAGTTTACACGTCTCAGAATGCAGCTGGCCACATCTCTCCACACGGGGTTTTCTGTCAGGAACTTCTGAAGGAACTGTAAACGAAAAGTGGCTGTTCTGGCGGCCAGGTGGACAAGGCCCTGGCCCCCCTCCTCTCTTGGTAAAAACAAAACAGACTGTGGCACCCAATGTCGACCGCTCCAGAAAAAATTCACCATCTCTGACTGTATTTTTACGAGAAGGTCTGAGGGTGGGTCTAAAACAGAGAGTTTGTGCCACAGCTGTGAGGGATAAGATTATTTAAAACCAGTACTCTGCCCCTATAGGACATCTGGGAGTGCCACCACTTCCATTTTCCCAATCTGGATTTTATTTTTCCTTCCACTTCCTCCCAGTTTTTGTTTAAAAAAGCTTCACTGCCTAAAAACACACCAAGGTACTTAAAACCATCTTTCCTCCACACCAGACCTCGAGGGAGAACTGGGAGCCTGACGGACCACTCTCCGACTGCCAGGGCTTCGCTCTTTGCCCAGTTCACCCTCGCGGCGGACAAGACTGAAAACTTTTCAGTTACCTCGGTTAAAAGGCTGACGTCCCGTTGATCTCATATAAAAACAACAACGTCGTCAGCGTAGGCAGATAAAACCATATTACTAGTAAAACCAGGTAAAACCAGACCGTAAACACTCGAACGTATTTTCTGAAGGAGGGGTTCCAGGGAGAGCGCGTAGAGCATCCCCGAGAGCGCGCAGCCCTGTCGGACGCCTCTACACACCCTAAAAGGAGCACACAGGCTACCGTTGATCTTCAGCACACTCTCTATGCCACTGTACAGTACCTGGATCTTGACGATGAGACCCTCGCTGAACCCAAACCCCCTCATGGTTTTCCAGAGGAAGCCGTGCTCAACGCGGTCAAACGCCTTTTCTTGATCTAATGAAATCAAGCCGACTTGTAAACCCAATGAACCGGAGACCTCCAAAACATCCCGAATCAGGTAGACATTGTCTACCATGGACCTGCCGGGGACGCAGTAGGTCTGATCTCGGTGGATGACCTGCTCCATAGCTTTTCCCAGCCTCACCGCCAGAGCCTTGGAGAGGATCTTGTAATCGGTACAGAGGAGGGACACGGGGCGCCAGTTCTTGACGTCCTGCAGGTTACCCTTTTTGGGGAGCAGGGTGATGACCGCCCTGCGGCAAGACAATGGGAGCGAACCGGCGACCAGACTCTCCCTGCAGACGTCTAGCAGGTCTTTTCCCAGAAGGTCCCAATAGGCCTTGAAGAACTCGACGGTGAGTCCATCAATGCCAGGGGACCTCTGGCCCTGCATGCCGAGGAGGGCTGTGTGGAGTTCCTGGAGCTCCAGGGGACGCTCCAGCTCGGTGTTGGTCTCCTCAGAGACCTGGGGTAGTTCTGTGCAGAACTCCCGGAACAGATCCTCGTTCTCTTTATATTCGCTACGGAACAGAGAACGGTAAAAACCCACAGCCCTCTCCCTGATCTGACCCGGTTCGCTCAGTTGTTGCCCCGTGTCCGACAGCAAAGAGTGGATCAGCTTCCTCTGACCGTGCTTCCTCTCCAGGCTGAAAAAAAAGCTAGAGGGAGCATCCATCTCTGTGATGTTCTGGACCCGAGATCGGACCAATGCGCCTTGGACTTTTGACTCCAGCAGGTTGGCTAACGCTAGCCGTTTAGTTTTGAGAGCTTCAATGTGCTCTCGATTTCCTGTGGATCCGCTGAGTTGCTCTAAGTCCACGATGTTCATCTCCAGATCTCTGATAGATCTGGTAATGTCACGAGTGACGTTGAGAGTATGCTGTTGACTCAGCAGTTTTATCTGAACTTTCCCATAGTCCCACCACTGTCTAAGAGAGGTAAAATCTGACTTTCTCTGTCTAAAACCAGTCCAAAAATAGCTTAAAGTCTCCTTAAAACCTCGATTGTGAGTTAAAGCAGAGTTAAAATGCCAGTAAGCGCTTCTCGGTAAAATGTTTCTAATAAAAACACTACCTAAAAGCAACGAGTGATCCGTAAAAGCCACCGGTAAAATCTGGCATGCCTTAAACACGTTAAAATGGTGTTTAAAACAATAAATACGATCAAGCCGAGCTAAAGAGATTCTGTTTTCATTGATGTGGGACCATGTGTACTGCCTGGAGCCAGCGTGCATCCTCCTCCATACACCCACCAGGCCGTGAGACAAGACCAGCTGCCGCAGAGCGTGTTGGGCCGCTGGATGCGGCTCTGGATGATTGCGGTCTAAAAGCTCATTTTCGGTACAGTTAAAATCCCCGCCTAAAAAAACATAATCATCACACCCACAATCACCCAACCTTTCCCCAATTTTTTCAAAAAAACGCTTTTTCTCTGCATTGGTGATAGGTGAGTAAATATTGATAAAAACAATGCTAAAAAGATCAAACTTTGCTTTGACTAAAAGACACCTCCCCTGAATGACGTGCTCAACTTCTGTAGAAAGTGGGGTGAAGGTTCTGGAGAAAAGAATCCCCACCCCAGCACTCTGGGAGGTGTCGTGGCTCAAGATGACCTCCCCCCTCCACTCTCTACCCCAGTCTGCTTCAGTTAAAATATCACTATGGGTTTCTTGTAAAAACACAACATCGATTCTTTTTTGTTTTAAGGTTTGATAAATTAAAGCACGTTTTTCAGCCTCCCTCGCCCCGTTAAGATTCAAAGATGCTATTTTAAAAGAATCTATAAAGGGTAAGAAGCTAAAAAAAAACACACCAAAAAACTATAAAAAGTAATAAAAAGCTGTTGTGCATCATTAAAGCTGTTTTCTGACTTTGGACATTATTTTCCTTAATCTAAAGATTTGTCTATCAGTTAAACCTGATGACCCCTTGTTGCTGATGTGATGTCTTGCAGATGAATAAAATGATCTTAAATTAGGAAAATATGCCTCTATTTTTAATCCCTTAAACCCTTTGGTATTGACTAAAAAATCCCTAAAAGATTCTGCGGGGTATAAAGGCTCTTTATCACTTGACTGTGACACAGAGAGCTCACTGGTGTCAGAGACCCAGCTCTCAGCATCGCTGCTGTCTGACTCTTCCTCCTTCTCTGCAGCCTGCTGGCTGGCCTGTTTGCTGGCCAGCTTGCTGGCTTGTGCAGCAGCCACCACATTCTTCCTTTTACTTTTTCTTTTAGGTGCAGAAGCCTCCAGCTCCATCACCTCCTCTGCTTCACCCCTCTCTCCCTCCACACCACCTCCACAAAACAACTCCACGCTGTTTTCAGTTGAACCTTCAACCTGTCCTCTAACCTCCTCCTCACCTTTCTCTCCCTGAACTCCACACGCCAAATAGCCCTCATCACCCTTCACCTCCTCCTGCTCTCCCTGCACACCGTCTCTCTCCCCACCTGCGCTCTCACCCTCACCACCATTCACCCCATCACCACTCAGCACCGTGCTCCCATCCTTCCTCACACACACAATCATCTTAACAGATTTTACTGTCTTTATGACTGACGCCTCAACAATACCTGGAGCAGGCTCCTCCACCATTGGCTCCTCATCATCCGCCGCACGTCCCTCCGACACCACCGCGGCAAACCCCGCCGCCGCAGCAGCAGCAGCGGGCCCCTCCGACGCAGCAGCGGCGGGCTCCTCCGACGCAGCAGTGGCGGGCCCCTCCACCGCAGCAGCAGCAGCCACACTAGGCGGAGGCCCCATCTGCTCAGCAGCAGCGGGTCTCCGCCCGGCCCCATCAGGGCACACTTTTATAACATGTCCCTCCTGTCCACAACCAAAGCACTTCATGTTAGAGGAGGTTGCAAAAAGCATATAGTCAAATCCATCCAATCTAACATGAAAGCGTAGGTTTAATTCCTCATCGCGCTTGTTTAGTATCATAAACAGTTGTCTCCTATGGGAGACAACATGTTTTAATAAAGGTGATTTGCACCCCGACATCGCCTTTTTAATGGGTGAAACCACCTTACCGTGCCGAGACAGTTCTTTAACGAGGAACTCGTCACTGATGAACGGAGGGACGTTTGACAGAGTGACTCTGGTTGCAGGCAGTGTCAATGGGGAAACTTGCAGAAACAACCCATTGACAGAGATGCCTGCTTCCACCAGCCGCTGAGCCTGCTCCACTTTCTCCACAAACAGAACGACAGCTCCACTCATGCGAGCTGCCGACTTAATGGACCCATGTCCAACAACCTCCCCCACAGCCAGACACACTTCCTCCACGCTGCACGGAGAACCGGCACCCACCTTGATGCCGTTCTTCCATGTCAGCGTGGAGAAACCTCCCGCACTCCCCACCACCACCATGGCGTGCAGAGACGCCGACTGCCGCCGGGCAGAACCCGACGGCCCCACAACCCACAAAAAAACACCAAAAACTATTAAACAACAAAAAACAGATAAATGCACAATACTTACATACACCCAGTGAAAAAAAGGATAGAAAAAAGTAAGAAAAAAACACTCAAACAGTTTTCTCACACTCTCTCTCTTCCGCTTCTCCACTCACACTACTCCCACACGAAGAAGAAGAAGACGGCGCGGCTGGATCCACATTGGAGGATGGATGCTTTGCTTTGTGCAGGCAGTCTGGAGCGTCTGGATTTCGGGGTAAAACTCCTCTTGGACGCGATGGCGACTCTGCATCGAACGAGACGAACTCAAAGAAGAGATGCTAGCGGTAAATATATGTTAGATTACTGCCTGCTAAGCTAAAAGCAGCCTAGCCTAAAGCTAAGCTACCGCTAATAGTAGCCTTGCAAGAACAAGCTTTATTAAAGTGTATTTTTTGTGATTCACAGGAAGCAGTACGCCGTCTTCACAACTCGGAGACTAATTGCAGGCGCTATGAACCGGAGCAAGGGTAAGATTTAAAGAATATGCTTTCATTCTGCGGTAAAAGGAAATGGATACCGATCATAGCTGTACATTTTGTTTTCACAGACCTCCTATTTGCTCGGAGCCATATCAGCGAGTCCAGATTTGCACGATGTTGATAAAGACGACATTGTGTGTAAGTGACTTGTTTTAATGTTTTCTCCTTCCTTGTTACTGTGACTTGCGTTTGATTTTTTTATTTATACCACTCTCATTTAATTGTTTTCCTGCTGCCTGTAAGACGTGTATTGAGACGGTACGCAGGAGCTTCAGATATACGCAGCCAGCCAACGCGTTGCGTGCGGAGGCTGCCAAGCAATCTGCTTGGAGTCGAGCCAGAAGAAAGAGGGTCAGACTTTATTTGGTGACTATTTTTCAGGTGCATTAATAGATGTGTTGTGTCCATACGCAGTGCGCTGATTCATTGTTTGTTTTTTTTCAGCTGCTGAAAGCGAGGCAGAGTGTGCTAGCAGATGAGGAAGTGGAACTCTGGAAGTCCGCCACCGTCGGCCTCATGTCCAACGAAGAAGATGGCGTCGTTGGCGGTGTCTCTGGATGGATTGTACGGTCGCCGCCATTTCGTAGGCCGGATCCCTCTGAACTCTGTGTTAAGCTGCAGTCCTGGTTAGAAGCGATGCCGAAGTACAGGGCCACGCACAGTAGGCGTCTGCACATCGGACCTGCCTCGGAGGGAATGCTGCCAGTTACCTCCAACCCCGAGGAAGCAAACGGACCGTTCACGGACTTTTAATTTTTAGAAACGCATGTGTTTGGATACGCGTTGTATATAGTTGTGTGTGTTTTAATAAAGCTCTTTCTTTGCATAAACAGCTTCCTGGCAAATGTTCATTTCCTGTATAAATTCATTCATGTCCTTGATGGTAGCATAATAATTGTGTAGTAGTGTAGGATAACATAAATACACAGCATATGAATGAATAAATATATGAATGAATAAATATATGAATGAATATATATATATATATATATATATATATATATATATATATATAAATAAATATATTTATGTAAATTTATATGTAAATATATATATATGCCAACCAATCACAAGTGACTTTACTTGTTTAAAAAGAAGTGGTTCCGTCCAATACTCAGTAAGAAAATTAAAGCCTGGCATGGCCACGTGTGGTTTTGCTGCCAATCACGAGTGATTTCATTTGTTTAAGAATAGTGGTTTCAGCCAATACTGAGAAGGTTATTCAAGCCAGACCTGGCCAGCCGCGGGGGTTTGCTGCATTCATATGCTAATTAGGGCCATTAGTACAGCTGATCGCTCTCCACATACGTCAGAGTCCGTTTCCGACAATTTGTGGCACGACAAACGCGGACAAGCACGGGTTGCAAATTGTCGGAAACTGACGAAAATCAGGCAGATCTTCGGGAGTTTACGGGGGTTTACGGGGACGAAAATCTCACTTTTCATGCAGTGATGATAATATATATATATATATATATATATATATATATATATATATATATATATATATATATATATATATACATATATTTATTTGGGCAGAAACTGAACATATGCTGAAAGCTGATGGGGATTTTTTTTATATGTCATATTAAATTAAGCGCTCACAGGGTTTAGACAGGAATGAATGACTCTAATTTAATGCTATTTTAATGCTATTAGAAATTATTTTAATGCCATCAACAAGTACCATGTACACAAGTTATTAGTGTACATGAAATATGAAGGAGCTGTAAGCACAGTTCCATGACTCTTGTATGTATGTAAACAAACACACACACACGTGTATATATATATATTCTCTAGCTTTTTCTCCGCCTCGAGCTTCCTTTCCGAACATACGTCTTTATGATCAGTTTCACGCAAATTCAAAGCCATATAATATATCTGACAAAATTGTTTTTATAAACATTTTTATTAAAGAATCATAAATGCCACAATAGAATTAATTAATTTTAGTGCCATTTAAGGCCTTGATTTGAAAAGAAAAATTATGAATTGTAATTATTTTTAATTATCCACGGAAACCCTGGTTCATCTGGCGCATGCCCTCTACGATCTCCAAGGAACTCAGAGCGGAGCGGACGGGAGCCACAGCGGCGGCTGTAGGCTTTGCTTTGTGCAGGCAGTGTGGAGCGCAGCGCTGACAGAGTATGAGGGATTTCGGGGTTCGGCTTCTTCACTGCGGCAGCGGCGAGCAGCAGCAGCAGTAACCCGTGAACAGCTGAAAACTTAGCGGTAACACTGGCCCCTGTTGAGGAGGATCCATCGTGTGGAGTTGAACAACTAGTGAGTATTAAGCCGTCGAAGGGGACATTCCCCCTATATTGATAAGTATTTATGGGTCATTTTAAAGTAAGTTTCTAATTTCATTTGGATTTGCTACAAACGATGAAAAATCAATTATTTAGGTGGTTTTTTTATGTTGAATTTCAGGAAAATCTCATGCTTTTAAATGTTGTAAAGTCACCCATAAGTTTTAGGTGTTTTAGTCCTTAATAATTTAAGTTATACATTCAAAAAACATAAGGAAATTATTACCAACATCTCACTCTGCTTTACAGCTTTGTATTAACATTGCTTTAATGTGTGTTATTGTGTACAGCTGGGGATGTTAAGGGTCACATTAATTATAGATTAAATAATTTACTGTTCTGTAGTTTAAGCAATTGTCATATTTGTAACAACACTAGTCTTTCCTGTGACATGCACCTTTTATTTATTTATATATATATACACACACACACACACACACACACACACACATATATATATATAAACCACAAAACCACAAAATTAAAGGAGTTTACCTGGAAAACACTTTTCTTTTTGCCTGCGTTAATTACTTGGAGGTGTTTAAAAGACAAACAGCTCTACAGCTGCAAAAGATAGAAGATTGTTGCTCAAGTTAATGTTTAAGTTATTCATATTTATTAAAAGCACTCTGTTGTTCCATTTAAAGATTACTAGAATGGGATTGTTCTTGATAAAAAAAATCACACTTCTAGACTGAACTTTAATACATTTTCTAAATTACATTTTTGCAGCAGAAACTGAATTTCAGAAAGTAAAAAAAAACAAAAAACAAAATGATACTAGTAAGAATTAAGTTTTATATACCTACAAAAGTTCACATATTTTAGGTGGTCATTTTGACATTTATCAGCTTGATTAAATATATATTTATATCTGAAATATATTTCTTCATAGTCAAAATAATACAAATGAAGAGCCCTAACAATAGAGCTCCCAGAGGGGATATCTCTGCACCTGTAGCCTGCAGGATTTAACAGGTCAGATCTTAGATATGAATAAAACAGAACTGAGTGAGGAAGTGGATGAAGCTAAGCAGAAATCAGAGGAGGGGAAAACGTAAAACAAGAAAAGAGAACAGATCTTGTTCTAAAAGATGCGTAGAAATTAACCACCTGCTAGTGGAGAAGAGAAAATGTACTTAGGTTTGTAGTCACCTCTTTGGGCCGGATTTATCAAGATCCAATTTTGCGTGCAGTAATTTGCGCTCGCAAACTGGAATTTTGCGCGAGGGGCTGAACCATGGTTTGCGGGTGATTTAACAAGAGTGATTGCGTAACTGGTGGAAGGTGCTAAACTGTTGGAGACGCCCTATTTAAATGATGGTTTTGCGCGTTTTGTGGTTTGCGGCAAAGTAGTTTGTAGTCTGTACAAACTAGTGCATTAAGAAATTTAAATCTTACAGTGACCCCCAACAAAAAAAATAAATAAGTAAATATATACATACACTATATTGCCAAAAGTATTTGCTCACCCATCCAAATTATTGGAATCAGGTGTTCCAATCACTTCCATGGCCACAGGTGTATAAATTCAAGCACCTAGGCATGCAGACTGTTTTTACAAACATTTGTGAAAGAATGGGTCGCTCTCAGTAGCTCAGTGAATTCCAGCGTGGAACTGTGATAGGATGCCACCTGTGCAACAAATCCAGTCGTGAAATTTCCTCGCTCCTAAATATTCCACAGTCAACTGTCAGCTGTATTATAAGAAAATGGAAGTGTTTGGGAACGACAGCAACTCAGCCACGAAGTGGTAGGCCACGTAAACTGACGGAGCGGGGTCAGCGGATGCTGACGCGCATAGTGCGAAGAGGTCGCCAACTTTCTGCAGAGTCAATCACTACAGACCTCCAAACTTCATGTGGCCTTCAGATTAGCTCAAGAACAGTGCGCAGAGAGCTTCATGGAATGGGTTTCCATGGTCGAGCAGCTGCATCCAAGCCATACATCACCAAGTGCAATGCAAAGCGTCGGATGCGGTGGTGTAAAGCACGCCGCCACTGGACTCTAGAGCAGTGGAGACGCGTTCTCTGGAGTGACGAATCGCGCTTCTCCATCTGGCAATCTGATGGACGGGTCTGGGTTTGGCGGTTGCCAGGAGAACGGTACTTGTCTGACTGCATTGTGCCAAGTGTAAAGTTTGGTGGAGGGGGGATTATGGTGTGGGGTTGTTTTTCAGGAGCTGGGCTTGGCCCCTTAGTTCCAGTGAAAGGAACTCTGAATGCTTCAGCATCCCAAGACATTTTGGACAATTCCATGCTCCCAACTTTGTGGGAACAGTTTGGAGCTGGCCCCTTCCTCTTCCAACATGACTGTGCACCAGTGCACAAAGCAAGGTCCATAAAGACATGGATGACAGAGTCTGGTGTGGATGAACTTGACTGGCCTGCACAGAGTCCTGACCTCAACCCGATAGAACACCTTTGGGATGAATTAGAGCGGAGACTGAGAGCCAGGCCTTCTCGTTCAACATCAGTGTGCAACCTCACAAATGCGCTTCTGGAAGAATGGTCAAAAATTCCCATAAACACACTCCTAAACCTTGTGGACAGCCTTCCCAGAAGAGTTGAAGCTGTTCTAGCTGCAAAGGGTGGACCGACGTCATATTGAACCCTATGGATTAGGAACGGGATGTCACTTAAGCTCATATGTGAGTCAAGGCAGGTGAGCAAATACTTTTGGCAATATAGTGTATATATATATATATATATATATATATATATATATATATATATATATATATATATATATATATATATATATAAATTGGCAACCTTTATTCCCTAAGGTGGTATGTGCTGCAGTAAAAAAAAAAAAAAAAAAAAAAACAGGTGTTTTGTATTGGCCTGTGACTGTGGATGAGATCCCCGCAGCATTTGGCACGTTGCTCCACAGGCGCAGGGGGAGAACCCCGACCCTGTCAGACAGCACTTCTGAAAAACGAGATTGGGAGATCCCAGCTCTCGCTGCAACTGTACGCTGGAATGACCCAGATGCAAAAAAGTGCAATATTGCAAGGAGTTTTGTGATATCTGTTATTGCGTGGGTCCTCCTTGTGGCTGGCTCCAAATCCATTCGGAGTTCCCCCAACAGCTCCAAAATGGCAATGCTGGATAAACTATATGTTTTGATGATCGTTTCCTCGTTCATTGCAAAAATATTCACACGGAGTGAAAAAATGCGTTCTCTGCGTCTCCTTGCTTTATTTCCATGTCTCCTTCTTGCGACAATAACCGCTGCCATGTGTGCGCAATTACGCATACAGACCATTTGCACCTTCTTTTGAAACGTGTTAAATATAGAGTCAGATACCGTTAGCAAAATTGCTTTCAGGTTTAATAAATCACTTTGCGAGTGCTAAATTAATATATTTACATGTTCTCCTCCCACAAGACGCACTTTAGCGTGTAAACGCCCCATATTGCATATTCATTGCAGAAAAAGTACTAAATGGATCAGAGGCGCTATTTAGCACGTTTTAAAGACCAAATGCTTTTAGCACGCTGTTAATAGATCAGTTTGTACATTTTTTAGCGTGCGCAGTGAAATAGCTCACGTTTTAATACACGCAAACCTTTGATAGATCCGGCCCTTTGTGTTCATAGGGATTGTCGTGGTTTTTCTTTCTTAACTACTCAAAAATTTAAACTAAGTTTTTATAAAAAATTCAAAGTTCTCAAAAGGCAGAAAAAGTCTTCAACCAAAAATTGTAAAAATCAGGCAGAGGTCACGGATTTCCAAGTCCAGAGTGTTTTATTGCAAAACACAGCATTCACACTGAGCTGCTCTCCGGAGAAACAACTGACACTACAATGAAACAGCTTCCCTTTTATACATTTCAAGCTATGGGGCTCCTCCCCCAAGCTCCTCCTTTCTTTTTCATCATTTCACATGCATTTCTTCGGTTAAGTCTAATTAATTTTATTTTACCGGTGGAAAGTCCTTTTCAAAACACATTTTTTTTATATATTTAATCAACAAACACTTCATTACATGTCATGATTACTTTTCTTATAAGTCATAATATCATATGTTGCTATTTAATCATCAACCATTATTTTCCAGCTATTATTATTTCAAAACACAGTTTCCAGTTTAGTTTTTATTATTTTAAAACAATGTCCTCATCCAGTGATTATGATTGTAACATTTCACATAAAACTATTCCGTGATCTATGCTTGCAACATTTTACATTGAACTAGGGTGCTCAAAGTTTCAGTAAATCATTACATTTGTACTGCTCAGGGTGTGAGTGTGTTAAAACCTATAGCTCCACTTTCCAAACACATTTTGTTTAACTAGGCTGGGTACATCTGCGCCGATGTTCCTCCAACCGGCCTTATCTTGACTTTTCTGCTGCTTCTGAGGCCTAAACAACCTTGGCCATCTGCCCTTCTGTTGCTGTACTCGGAACATTAGTGATCCCAACCATCTGCTGTGCCAAAAATTCCATCTTTTCTTAGAAACTTACCCTTGCAAAAGCTACACTTTAGGATTACTCATTAACAGTCTACTCCTGCAGGGGTGCACTATCTAATCAGCCTTATTTGTAAAGCTGTACTGCTCTCAGCTCAGCCCTTTCCATGTTAAAATGGTTAGACCTTTAAACTAAGCCCTTTATTCAATGTAAAAGATGACATGCATACAACTTTAATTATATAACTTTAATCATAGGTGCGCACTGATTCTCTACATTATCCCCCCTTTGATCCTAGAAGGATCAATACTACACGAAGCTACTCAAAATACCATAAGTGTAAGATGTCAAAAGTACCTACTTATTCATATGCATGCACGTCAAACTAGGAGTAAGTCAAACCTACATTAAATGAATCCTACATCATATGTCAAACTAGGAATAAATCTAACCTACATCACAAGACTATAGTGACCAATATAAGAGGTCATAAGTATATAAGGACAGCTTAATCAAAGAGGGATCCCCCTCTTGGCTCACTTATGAGGATTTCCCCCTGTTGCTTACTTTTTTTGTAGAAGGATTTTCTAACTTTGTTTTCTCGGCAAAGGAGAACGTCAATGTTCAAGTGGCATTTCGTGCCCTGAGGTCACTGGAAATCCCTTCGCATGGGTGTGGCCAAACACCCTTAAATAAACTAAAAACAAAAACCTTACATCACTCCTGGGTTAGGCCAGGAAAAGCACATCATCTAATGGTCAATGGACCTTCAATACATCCAACCTAAGAGTAACCATGTGGCACCCTCCTGCACAGTACTTGTACTGTCACATGAAGTATACAATTATATCCATATTCTTAACATAGGTATGCATAATCATCGGTAATCAGCAATGTCCGTTACAGCCAGTTATAGCGTTGAAGTGGATATATTAATAATAATAATAAAAACCTCCAAAGTTCTGTCCATAATTCTGTCCTCCGTTTAGGCCCCCTTGGGTGTAGGGAGCCATATGCTGCAGATTAGCGGTCAGCTGCCGCACTTGCTCTTGGAGGCTGATAATGGTCTGCTGCGCACCTTGAAGTTGCCCCACCTGCTCTTGCAAGTTGATAATGGTTTGCCGTGCATCTTGAAGTTGCTGCCTCAGTTCCAGATTGTCTCTGGTCAGCTGTCGTTTTCCAGCCTTTACTTTGCGTTTGTACATGGTGCGGCGCATCCGTTCAAAGGACCGACGTGGCTCGGGGTTCGTCAGTCCCCTCATGAATTTGGCATATACTGCTGTGGTCATAGAGGTGATTTCAGGTTTAAGATCAGCGTTGGTGTTATAGGACTCCAGCGGATGAGCCAAGAACTTTGCAACATGGTGAGCTTTGGCAAGATCCAGCTTTATGTCATCTGCTATGACCTTAAATATAGCCAGTACGCCTGGAATGGGTGGTAGCGGATAATTATATTGGTGGGGTGACGGTGATCGTTGATCCTCGGAATCCTCGGTGTCGATCTGCAGGGCCCCAAGAACCGGCTCGTTCAGCTCTGTCAGGAAGCTTGTTGGAAGGGGCAGAGAGGCATGTTCTTCTTTACTCTGCTCGGCCTGCAGTCCTGATGTGGATGGTAGCTCCTGATGCCATCTGAGGTGGGAAGGCAGTCGATCCTCCGGATTTTCTGGGCTGGCAGGGGTGCTGTTTGGGCCGAACTCGATCCTGAGGTTCCCAGGTGATGGCGGGTTGGACAGTGGCTTCCCTGTTGGTGACGGCGGTTGATCATCAGGCTGCCTTCTGGGCGTCATCATAGGCCTGGTCCAACCCGGAGGTGCGACGTCTGGCTCCCCTGCAGGACCTTCTGGCTGCCTAGGTGGGATATATGGTCCTGCTACCCCTAGTGATGGGCCTAACGACGCTGGTTGGTCTTTTCTTTCAGTGTACATTAGGCATGCCTCAAAATAAGATTTTTGGTTTTCGTCATGTATATCGAAATAAGCCTCTGCCATGCTCAATAGTCTACCTGTGGGGACATAGTATGGCATATTTAGACATCGTCATAAGATATATTATTCCTTATAGCTATGAATAATTTCAACATGCAAATTGCTATATCTACTAAGTATATAAGTTGTTGTTAAACCAGTTAATATACATATGTACAATTATGTTAGTAAATAAGGGCACGTACCTGATGGGGACGGGTGGAGATCATGAGTATGTTCTACATGACTTGATCCAATTGTATCTGCACTACTGGGAACTGTCCTGTTACACTTACAATGAGTCGTGTGATCAGACCTCGCACAATGGGCACGATGCAACAAATGACTATCAAAATCATTAATATTATTACTCCTAAAGCCATCCCGATTGCCTTAAGATATCTTAGCCATCCAAGCTTGCCAAGCCAGTCCCAAAATCCCTTTATTTGAGTATTCCAATTAGATTGTAGTACATGCTCGTCCCTCATGCGCTTCATTTCCTGTAGGACTCCTGTGAGGCTGCCATTTACATCTGTATGCATAGGAATTAATGTACAACAATCTTCCCCTATATGATCGCATATCCCTTGATCCCCTGCCATACGGGATTCTAGCACGAACCTATTTTGCAGAACCATTAGGGAAGTGGCATGCAACTGTTCCTTCACCAGATCCATGCCCTTTATTGTGAAATTGATAAACCTCTGTTGATTATACCATAAGAGATTCACCCATCTGCTATTTCGAGCTGTGTATTGTGCATTGACAATAGTTCCCCAAATTGGTACCGCGCCAGCCGCTCTTCCACTTTCTATCCAATCACTTCCTATAGCAATCTGATCTTCAGGTACTCCTAACGGGATCTGATCCCAAGTAATATATACCTCATCCGATGCTTTCCACTCGTGTTTTTCAGGAGTACTTCTCTTAGCACGATTGGCTATTTCGTTGGATGTGTTCTTAACACCTTCGGGGTTCGCTACTATTAACTTCAGTTGTCCTGTTAGCATTACTGGTGCACAGATGCCTTCCCATAGAGGGGGCAGTGTGGTAAACATCTGTGTTTTATTGTGACACATCCAAAAAATGTCACCCAAAGGGGCAGAACCCTTTGCCATAGTCAATATTCGATACTGCGACACGCTTGAAGGTTGGAACTCATAGATGACATGATCTCCATCTGGTATTACTTGTTCACAACGTATGGTAGCTTTTAAACTAGTTTTGCAAAACTTAATATGACGGGTGGAATTTCCATCCTCAGTTGGTGTGAACCATGTTCTGTTACTACATGTCACCAGTCTATCTGCTGTCCACATTTTGCCAGAGTTCCTTCTAGTCACTTCTTCTAATTCTTTTCCACTGGCTATACAGAACGGAAAAATCAGGTTAGCCGGTTTCTGTACTACTGGTGGGAGGGAGAACGTACTCATTATATCGTTTACTGACGCGGTCAATGCTCTAGGGCATATTGTGTGATCTTTTGACAATGCCGCAAGACCTCCGGCCATCTGCATGGCACAGTGAGCAAAACATTCTGTTACATCTGGACAGTCACCTATTTTACTCCCGGGGATTATCTGAAGGGCTGGTAATTTCTTATTATTATAGCAGGCTATGCAATCATCTGTAGGGCGCTTTTTAGCTGTGAACACTGACTGGACAGAGTACTGAATCCATTGTTGGAACATGTTGTTTTCCCAGTAGGGCCGTTTTTAATTTATCTAGGTCTCTTTTCAGTCTTCTGTTCACTAATTGCACCATGCTATGCGCTCTTTCTACTGTCATTATCTGTTTTGTTACTGTGTCCTGGCATATGTTTGTTTTGCATCTTACCTCAATGATCACCATCCCATCCCCATGGCAGTCCGCGCTTCGGGGAAGTCCAAGCCAATGTTTCCCCATTGACTTCCCTAAAATTTCTTCAGACATTACATAATTATAAAACATACTTTGCACATGCATTATTGATTTACTTTCTTCATTATTGTTAGTGATTACCCCTTGGTTAGTAGCTAGTGTTACCATCGCTAAGGCACATGTTTGTGTTTGACGCATTAAGTGTGGGTGTGTGTTGTTAGTAGTAACCTTAATTAGATCCCCCCTTGTTAACCCACAAAGGGTTAACAAAACAAGAACATTAGTCAAAGTTGTACGCATGCGGGTAATGCCCAGACGGCGATGGAGTGGGCGGGACCGAGTCGATCGGCGGCCCTTCAGCTTCGGAGGAGGAAGAGGAAAGGGAGGGGAAAAAAGGGGAAAGTGCAGGTGCGGGATGTGAAGGTGACACGACTCCACCAGCATCTGGTGGGTCAAAAAAAACACGTTCGTCCAACGTCTGAACGACGGATGGATCAGGGTTAGACCCATCAGTGCTCTGAGCGGCAGAAGGATCATCATCAGTGCCACCAGAGTCAGAAGGCGAATCGGGAGCATAAGAATGAACACTATCATCCTCAGAGTCCCTGGACATAGGAGACCGCCTGGCCGCCAGGCGTTCAGACCGCCTCTGACCGGCTGAGGTGGACGGCGGAGAGGGGGCATTAGTATCTGATTCCAAGATTTGTGAGCTCGTGGAGGGGTGTTGCGGAGGGAGACTTTCTGCTGCCCTGTCAGCATGCGCAGAGCCCGTCGGTCCTGGATCAAGTCCAGGTGGGTCTGGAGGCCGATGCCTGGTGCAGTGGTTCTTGTGGAACCAGAAGGGCTTACCTTCAACTTTCAGGGCAGTGGGAGTGGTAAGTACAACTTTATAGGGGCCTTCCCTACGAGGCTCGTTCCACTGACGTCTAAAGACTCGTATGAACACACTGTCCCCAACTTGAACGTCTCTGACGTCCGCTGGAATGTGTGTCTCGTCTCGGCTGTGGGCAGCTTTCACCTGTTGAAATATAAGTCTGTGAATGCGTGTTAAGGATCTGAGGTAATCCCCCAGTTCACGTTCAAGCTGTGCCAGGGAAACCTCCTCCTGCTGGGGTCCTCGAACCTGTGGGAGTGGCATTGGTCGACCTGTAAGCATTTCATGTGGAGTAAGATGGGTTATGCGGTTAGTTTGGGATCGCATTGCCATTAATGCAATAGGTAAAGCATCAACCCAAGTCAAACGGTTGTTGCTGTCAGCCATTATCTTAGCAATCTTGGTTTTCAGTATGCCATTAGCTCGTTCCACAGAGCCCTGTGACTGGGGATGATACACACAACCAAACTTTTGTTTTATACACAACAGTGTAAACATCTGCCGAATCACATGTGAAACAAAATGAGGTCCGTTATCAGATGATATGGTGTCAGGCATGCCAAATCTAGGAAAAACTTCTTTACACAAAAACCGTGCCGCTGCTCTGTGGTCATTTTTAGCAGTGGGGCATGCTTCCACCCACCTGCTAAACCGACAAACAACCACCAACATATACCTCTTTCCCTGAACACGAGTGATCATGTCAACGTAGTCCATCATCAGATGACGAAACGGACCGTCCGGCATGGGGATATGTGCTAGGGGTTGTGTGAACATCTTACGCACATTATATTTAGGACAATGCGGGCATAAGGCCAGCTCTCTGTCTACCATAGGTGTCATATAAGGTGACCACCAGACTGCCTGTAGCTTCTGAATAACTTGGGCTCGTGAACAATGATCAGGTCCATGCATTATTTTAATCGCGGTGGGTAACAGAGACAAAGGTAGAACAAAATGCCCTCGACAACTCCTCCACAAACCATCATGGGGATGTGATAGTCGTGCCGCCCCCCTTTGCACCCACAGACGTTTTTCCGCTTCAGAGACTCTGTTTTGGGCTTGTATTAACGAAGCTAAGTTCGCAATAGGTTTACATTCAGCTATGTGAACCATTGGTCCCTGCATTGCAGGTCCTGTGGCTTCTTTGGCCGCTTCATCCGCCAAGTTGTTTCCTATGGCAATGGGTGTCTTTGCCGTCTGATGAGCTGCACATTTTACGATAGCTAAGGCAGATGGCAGTTGCATAGCTTTTATTAATTCTACAACTGCTTGCCCATGTGTTACTGGGGTGCCATCTGTTTTAACAAACCCTCGTTGTTTCCAGATGCTAGCATTAATATGGCAAACCCCGTATCCATAGGCACTGTCAGTATAGATTGTCACCTTTTTACCAGTAGCTAGTTTACATGCAGCTGTTAATGCCTTTATTTCTGCTAACTGAGCAGAGCAAGGTTGATCTAAGCTCACTGATTGTACTTTGGTAAAGGTCCCATTAGGGTTGAGTTGGACTATTCCATATCCAGCTCTGTTCCCAGTCTCACCTCTGATGCAGGAGCTGTCCACAAACAGCGTCAGATCAGATGGGATTGGATGATTGTATAAGTCCTCCCTTACTTTCATGAAGGTGTCCGTCTCCTTGAGACAATCATGGGGCTCACCTTCTGTGGGCAGTACCATTCTTGTGGCTGGATTAATCGTGGTACAGCGTTGTATTGTTAAGTCAGGTCCTGAAAGCAGAACTTCGTAACCTGTTCGACGAGCTTGTGTAATCACAAAGCGTGGGCTGGTAAGCAGTGCATGTAATTGATGTGATGTATACAAAATTACAGGGTGGCCCATAGTAATAACTGAGGCCTTTTTGTATGCGAAGGCTGCTGCTGCCAAACCCTGGTAGCAGGGAGGCAAACCTTCTTCGACACCATCTAATTTTGTGCTGTAATAGGAAATTGGTTGTTTACCTGTCGGGGTGTCTTGCATCAATACCGCACATGCATACCCTTGTCGCTCAGCCACATAGAGATGGAATGGTTTGCCATAATCTGGATTGGCAAGAGCAGGAGCAGTTTGGAGATCCTGTTTCAGCAGCTGGAACGCACCTTCTGCTTCATCTGTCCACTGTAATTGAGCAGATTGGTGTCCTTGTCCCGCAGCTTTAATTAGTGCTCTCAGTGGAGCCGTTTTGATGGCATAATCACACACCCATGGTCTGCTGTAACCTGCCATGCCAAGGAAAGACAACATGTGACCAACAGTCCGAGGTCTGGGCATTTGTATTATGGCTTCCAGTTGGGACGGTGCAATACACCTTTTGTCCCCACTGAGTTGCCTGCCAAGGTACTCCACTGTTTGCTGGCAGAATTGCAATTTTTGTTTACTCACTTTGTGTCCTCCTTCTGCCAACGCAGTCAACACTGTAATGGAGTCTCTTTCACACTGCTCTTTAGAAGCAGAACAAATCAGAATGTCATCAACATACATCAACATTGTGGATGGTATGTCAAGGTGATTTAAGTCATTTGCCAGTACACGATTGAAAATTGATGGTGAGTGTACAAAGCCCTGTGGTAATCGCGAATAAGTATATTGTTGGCCTTTGTACGTGAATGCAAATAAATACTGGGAATCTGGATGGACCGGTACACTGAAAAATGCTGAACACAGATCTATCACGGTGAACCATTTTGTACCTGGGGGTATGTTACTCAGTAGTGTGTGTGGGTCTGGTACTACTGGTATTTCTTCCGCTACAATAGCATTAATCAATCTCAAGTCATGCACTAATCTGTTAGCCTGACGTAGTCCGACTCAATTCTAGTCAGAATATGAGTCTGATACTGCTCCATAGAGCTGTGATTATGGGGCGTGTTTCAAACGAACCAGGAAAAAAAATGCCTCTGCACTCAATTGGATAGACCTACAACCAATAAGAGCAACGGAGTGCGTGACGTATGTTAAGCGAGGCATAGTTGTTGTCCACAAAAATCAAAGCGTGCAGTTTCGCGTTTCTCTGTTCCTCTTTTAAAATTAATTTGCTGTCGATATCTTCTAGAACAGACCTAATAGCAGAATCTACTCACCCAAACTCTCCAGCGGCAGCCATTATTGTTGTCACCCTAGCGCGCTTTGGTCACGTGGTTGATTACGTTACTGTTGATCATCTGTCCATCATCGTATAAAGTCCGCCCTGACAATTTGATTGGATCGCCTGACAGTGGGCTTTAATACTCGCGCTACTATGGAGCAGAGCCAGACCGAACTTCCCCGAACTCAAACCTTGTGGGCGGGACTAAGTTCTGACTGGCACCCAGGCTACTAATCTGTAGTCATTACTGTTGGGCTTTCTGATAGGAAAAATTGGGGTGTTACAGGGGCTTGTCGTTTGTTTAAGGACTCCTGCTATTTCTAATCCTGTAATAATAGGTTGTATCCCTTCTACTGCCTCTTGTTTAAGGGGGTACTGTTTTTGAAAGGGTAATTTCACGTTTGATTTGATGGTAAATTTGATGGGGTCTGCTGATTTTACTAACCCTACATCTGTTTTGCTTTTGGACCATACCTGCTCTGGAACCTGATCTAATAATGATTCATGTTCTGCAGCCACTGCCATCTGTCTTTTCCCAGGAACTTTAATGTGTTCTGCTATTACTTCATCAGCTTGTGTACATGAGATTTTGAAAAACAGTCCATCTTTTGACATGCTAATGCAGTTCCATGCTGTAGCAATCCATTCAGTGACCTGCTTGGCTTCTTGGACCATGGGTCCCAGGTCATGTGACTCATATTTGTCTGCAATCAATAATGTGACATGTGGTGCTGAGTTGGGTACCTGGAACCATTCTGCTACTTCTTTATCAGGAAATGTGACAACAGCTGCAGCTCCTTGTGGTCCAACTATTATGTCAGCGTATTGGATGACAGTTGTTTTGTTGTTAATTTCTTCATCCCAACTTTTCTCATAGTCTTCGTGTGTCTGTCCTTTGTCATAAAACATGGTGCAATGGAGAGGGAGGAAGGGTTCTTTAGACTCCTCATAGTGATTCATTACAAGGGGCCTCCATTTTTCCCACTCCAGTTGGAGGAAGGAGGTTGGTGAGGTGAGTTTCAGCCAGAACACTTGGTCTTCTAGATCATGGTTAATTGTCTGGGGGGTCTGTTGCAGGCTTAGTGGCATCATGTAGGCTTCCTTCTTGTCTGTTGCTTCAAAGGTAATTCCATTAGGGGTACATTTAATTTCTGCGTTGAGCTGGCATAGCACATCTCTACCCAGCAGATTTATGGGCGTATCTTCTGAGTAAAGTAGTGGTGCATACACAGTCTTTTCACCTATAATCATGGGAACTGGCTCAGTCATGGGTATTATTTGGGTTTTCCCAGAGAAACCTACTGTTCGAATCTTTGATGCTGAGAGAGGCAGGCCAATTCCACTTTTTCCTATACAGGAGTAGGCCGCTCCTGTATCAATCATGAAACGATGATGCCTGTCATATATAGTGACATCAATGGTGGGTTCTGTTTGTGGTCGTTGGGTTAATACAGGTAGAATGGCCTCTCCATCAGGTTTCTCTGGGCACCCCTATTGCCAGTACATTTCTTGTCCGGCTCCATAGGTGGCTGGTTCAGCAGTGGGGGGCTGAGGTCCCATCCATGGGTTCGTGGGGCAGTCTCTTTGCATGTGTCCAACTTGTCCACATCCCCAGCATTGGAGTCTTCCACGCTGCTGTGTCATGTCTGGACCTGCCTGGGGCATCTGCTGGTGTTGGCCTTGAGGGGGCCTTCTTGGGGCTCCTTGCGTTCCCCTCCATCTTCCCCGCGTGGGTGGCCCTCCTCGTCCTCTATTGAACCCTGCTTGTTGAGGACCTCCTCCTTGGTTCAGATGCACATGAATAGGAGGGATTGGTTGAGGTTGGATCTGTTGTGGGATTGGTTGGGGTTGGATCTGCTGTGGCAGGGCTACTCCCACAGGCGGTGGTGTTGGATATTGCATCTGCTGTGTGGGCGGAGGAATGACAGGAGACACCACTGGTGCTTGTACCACTGCCTCTCCCGTTGGTGCATTCTCATCAGGAGGTGTGGCTGTCACCGTCAGTGCTGCTTGGTGTTTAGGTTTTTCTTTTTCTTTCTTTGCTCTGGACAATTCCCCAATCTGTAGCTGGGTCAATCTGGTGGCCAACACCTTACTTTGTTCCTCAAAGGCCTGTTTTTCAGCCCTGTACATGTTTACATGATGTATAACATGCTCAGTGAACAGTGGCCAGTCCATCTTCATGAGCGCCACAACATCCTTCAGTTTGGCTTGCACTTCTTTGGGCATGGCCTCTTTGATGTAGGTCCTGAACAGGGGGCCAAATGTCTTCAGATCCTTCCCATCACTGCCAGTCTCTGTTTTCCATCTCTGTTGGAACCTGTGCAGGAATTGGGCTGGGCTCTCATCGTCCTTCAGGCATTCTTCTTTCAGCTTGGATGGATCACTGCAGGTGGGGTATTTGTCTCTCAAAGCTGCCCACACCTTGGGTCTTATCTTGTTGAATGGTATCTTGTCATACCGGTGTGAGGACATGACCCCTGGAAGCTGAGCTTCATCAAACACCTCTCTGGCTGCTGAGTGTCCTGCTGTTTTGATCAGCAGTGCCTTGATGTCTCCCGCAGCCAGGTTGATGCCTCCAGTGATTTCTTCCAGCTTTTCTATCCACCTGTCAGCACCATCTGCTAGTGGGGTCAGTCTCCCAGCCAGAGTTATCATGTCCATAAAGGACCAGGGTACATACACTATATTGCCAAAAGTATTTGCTCACCTGCCTTGACTCACATATGAGCTTAAGTGACATCCCGTTCCTAATCCATAGGGTTCAATATGACGTCGGTCCACCCTTTGCAGCTAGAACAGCTTCAACTCTTCTGGGAAGGCTGTCCACAAGGTTTAGGAGTGTGTTTATGGGAATTTTTGACCATTCTTCCAGAAGCGCATTTGTGAGGTTGCACACTGATGTTGGACGAGAAGGCCTGGCTCTCAGTCTCCGCTCTAATTCATCCCAAAGGTGTTCTATCGGGTTGAGGTCAGGACTCTGTGCAGGCCAGTCAAGTTCATCCACACCAGACTCTGTCATCCATGTCTTTATGGACCTTGCTTTGTGCACTGGTGCACAGTCATGTTGGAAGAGGAAGGGGCCAGCTCCAAACTGTTCCCACAAAGTTGGGAGCATGGAATTGTCCAAAATGTCTTGGGATGCTGAAGCATTCAGAGTTCCTTTCACTGGAACTAAGGGGCCAAGCCCAGCTCCTGAAAAACAACCCCACACCATAATCCCCCCTCCAACAAACTTTACACTTGGCACAATGCAGTCAGACAAGTACCGTTCTCCTGGCAACCGCCAAACCCAGACCCGTCCATCAGATTGCCAGATGGAGAAGCGCGATTCGTCACTCCAGAGAACGCGTCTCCACTGCTCTAGAGTCCAGTGGCGGCGTGCTTTACACCACCGCATCCGACGCTTTGCATTGCACTTGGTGATGTATGGCTTGGATGCAGCTGCTCGACCATGGAAACCCATTCCATGAAGCTCTCTGCGCACTGTTCTTGAGCTAATCTGAAGGCCACATGAAGTTTGGAGGTCTGTAGTGATTGACTCTGCAGAAAGTTGGCGACCTCTTCGCACTATGCGCGTCAGCATCCGCTGACCCCGCTCCGTCAGTTTACGTGGCCTACCACTTCGTGGCTGAGTTGCTGTCGTTCCCAAACACTTCCATTTTCTTATAATACAGCTGACAGTTGACTGTGGAATATTTAGGAGCGAGGAAATTTCACGACTGGATTTGTTGCACAGGTGGCATCCTATCACAGTTCCACGCTGGAATTCACTGAGCTCCTGAGAGCGACCCATTCTTTCACAAATGTTTGTAAAAACAGTCTGCATGCCTAGGTGCTTGAATTTATACACCTGTGGCCATGGAAGTGATTGGAACACCTGATTCCAATAATTTGGATGGGTGAGCAAATACTTTTGGCAATATAGTGTATCTTTCTTCCTGAGGTCCTTTAGACAGCAAGGGAGCCATGTAGACCTCGTCTTGCTCTTGTTCTGGCTCTAGCTCTCTTGCTCTGGACCTGGTTTGCATGGCGTGTTTGCTGCCTTGTACTACTTGTAGATCCACATCACACTCGGCTGTGAGAGACTCCTTTGCACCTGCCTTTAGCCTGCTTTTTTCTTTGGACCCCTTATTGAATGGATGTTTTGGCGATATCATATCTGGGCCTTCATCTTGTGGCACAACGTGTTCCCAATCTGTCACATCACTCTCCACTGTGCTCACCTCCTTCTTGCTTGCTTTGTCCATCAGGAGTTGTGTCTGTGGACATGGTGGGTCCGGGCAATTTTCCCTAGCTGCTATTATAAGCTGCTCTTCTTCCATTCTTCTTTCTTTTTCTAGTTCTTCATCTCGCCTTCTCTTCTCTTCCTTTTGTCTCTTTAATATTTCTTTTACTATTGCAAATTCTTGTCGCGCCTTCTCTTCCAACTCTTTCTCTCTGTTGAGTTGTACGAACTTCTCCGTCAGTTCCGTCAATTCCTTGTCTATCTCCTCTGTCAGTGACTCAGTTTCCTCCAATACTACCTCGGTCTTGGGGTCTAAGTGGCTCTTATATGTTGTCTTGGTTCTAGGCTCCGAGCGGCATGGGGGGCTTTTAGGGTATGGTGAATGTCTGTGACGTTCTGGGGGCAGGGAGCGACTATGGGGGGTTTTCCTCCATACTTCTGGGGTTCTATCCCTTTCGTCATAGTCTCTGCTGTAATCGTACTCTTTTAGTATCATCAACTCTTCATCTCTCAGTTTCTTTAGTGGTTCAGATTCATCTAAAGCCAACTTGGTCTTGGGTGTCGGGTGGCTTGTAAGGCTTTTCCGCAGTGGTGCGTGTTTGCGACGTACTGAGGATCGGGTACGGGCAATGGAGGATTTTTTCCTTACTTGGGGGGTTCTTTGCATTTCCTCTTCCTCACTGCTGCATTCATACTCATCCTGCTGTGTGTCACTTGTCTCTCTTCCTGTTTCATCCTCATCTTCTTGTATTACTACTTTAAGTTGCCCTGTAATCTTTCCCTTTCTGCCTGACTCTAACACTACGGGGTATTGGCCGGCTGCATTAGAGTGATAAGGCGGTGGCTCATGATCTATGTAATCAGGGGCTGTTGGGCTTTTATGGTGTTCCATTTTAAAATACCGCAAGATGTCACTCTGTTCAGCATACTTCTGTTTTTTATGCAAATGCAACCGGTCACGCTTTTTATCCCTTTCCCGCAACTTGGCATCTACTTCATCACAGCAAGAAGGATCAAAGCTGCCCTCTTTTGGCCAGCGATCTTTCCCAGATGTTATCTTATGCCATTCTGTCATACATTTTTGGATTTTGCGTTTATTGGAAGGATGTGTCATTATAACCAATTTGGCAGGCGTCAATCCTGCGGACTGTTTGCTCCCATTGGCTCCCATGGCAATCAGCAGTCACTCAACCTTTAGGGTATATGCTTATTTACCAACCTTTATAATTTCACTTTAATTTTACTTTAACCGGTTCTGCTCTTTTCAATACAGATTTGCGTTTTCCTTTATTAGTATTCTTATCGTCCAATTGTTCTTCTTTTTTCCTGTTTAGATTTTCCAATCCAAATTTTTCGAGTTTTATTATAGATGCTAATACAGTTTTATGGATAATAATACTTTGCAACTAAGAATAGTAACTCTATAATTTATACAATATGATTTATAATGCCAATTGTTTATCATATAATCATATATCCAACTTTTTAAATCTTTACTTCAGGATTTTGTTAATTTATTTTGTTCTTTCCAGTTGCCAATCTGATCTACAATTCCCAGTTCTCTAAATTTGGGTTATATCTTCCAACTGTATTTTGTAATAACAATTTCTATTAATTTATTATTATATCTTAATATTTTATCAATGTTACAAACTTTTATTTATTATTATTAATTCTTTACCCCTTATTCCCCTTGGTAATAACTCTTTCACTCTTCACACAGACAAAGACACACCTAACAAATGATTATATATATTTTACAGTGCACTACTATTCTTCCTCACTGTCTTCCACAGTGGCATACGCGTTTTCCCTGCTGTCCGGATCTACTCAGATAACTGAAAATAGATAACGTTCCCGGTAGAGCGGTACTATCTCTCCGATTATCGCTTAATCGGTACTACTCTGGCTATCCCTTAGCCTGGCTATCGCTTAGCCTCTTAATACCTTAATACACAACACAAGCTTTTTCGTGGAGCATGCCAACTATCATAGTCGTCAATACCCTCACGTAACAGACGTACTATAGTGTTCCGGATCTATGGCTTCCACCGACTATTGTCCAAAAAACGTTTTGACCAATCTGTCCCTTCACCACTTATCCGCTTAGAACAACATCTGTTAAGCTTGACTAAGTTATCCAACACTTTAACAGTTCAAATACAGATTAATATAAACATCAATTAATACTTAAACCATACACTCACATATACTCATACATACCTGGACTTTTCCTCCGCTTAGTCTGCCTTTATTTGTTCTCATATAAATTCTTATCAAATTTGGATATTACTTCATTAAATTTTGGAAAACTAGGTTGTTTTGAAGAGCTTTGTGACGCCTCACCCCCACAGGCAGTTGCCGGAGGCAGGTTCCCCACTAATTTAGAAAATTATAACGAATTGACTCACCTTGAAATGGTGACTTATGGGCCCTTGGGGTTCCCCGCCTTCCAGCTGGTGCCTGCGGATCGTCCGGCGTCCCCTTTTTGCTCTTCTCCGACAGCTGGCTCGCCAATTTATGTCGTGGTTTTTCTTTCTTAACTACTCAAAAATTGAAACTAAGTTTTTATAAAAAATTCAAAGTTCTCAAAAGGCAGAAAAAGTCTTCAACCAAAAATTGTAAAAATCAGGCAGAGGTCACGGATTTCCAAGTCCAGAGTGTTTTATTGCAAAACACAGCATTCACACTGAGCTGCTCTCCGGAGAAACAACTGACACTAAATGAAACAGCTTCCCTTTTATACATTTCAAGCTATGGGGCTCCTCCCCCAAGCTCCTCCTTATTTTTCATCATTTCACATGCATTTCTTCGGTTAAGTCTAATTAATTTTATTTTACCGGTGGAAAGTCCTTTTCAAAACACATTTTTTTTATATATTTAATCAACAAACACTTCATTACATGTCATGATTACTTTTCTTATAAGTCATAATATCATATGTTGCTATTTAATCATCAACGTTATTTTCCAGCTATTATTATTTCAAAACACAGTTTCCAGTTTAGTTTTTATTATTTTAAAACAATGTCCTCATCCAGTGATTATGATTGTAACATTTCACATAAAACTATTCCGTGATCTATGCTTGCAACATTTTACATTGAACTAGGGTGCTCAAAGTTTCAGTAAATCATTACATTTGTACTGCTCAGGGTGTGAGTGTGTTAAAACCTATAGCTCCACTTTCCAAACACATTTTGTTTAACTAGGCTGGGTACATCTGCGCCGATGTTCCTCCAACCGGCCTTATCTTGACTTTTCTGCTGCTTCTGAGGCCTAAACAACCTTGGCCATCTGCCCTTCTGTTGCTGTACTCGGAACATTAGTGATCCCAACCATCTGCTGTGCCAAAAATTCCATCTTTTCTTAGAAACTTACCCTTGCAAAAGCTACACTTTAGGATTACTCATTAACAGTCTACTCCTGCAGGGGTGCACTATCTAATCAGCCTTATTTGTAAAGCTGTACTGCTCTCAGCTCAGCCCTTTCCATGTTAAAATGGTTAGACCTTTAAACTAAGCCCTTTATTCAATGTAAAAGATGACATGCATACAACTTTAATTATATAACTTTAATCATAGGTGCGCACTGATTCTCTACAGGATCACTCTGTTCATTTACTCGATGTTCTCCTAGTATGGCTGCTTTTAAACTTCTTTTAATGAGGAAACCAAGAGTTGCTCTTCTTATTGTCTGTTGTTTATGTTTGTTTCGGGCAACGTGTCGTACAAAATGGCTGACAACCCAAAATGCATCTATTCCCAAGCTCTATACTGATCGGATCTGTGCAGGTCTCAACTGGAACACACCTCTTATTCACACTAAACCCTAAGCCTCTCTATGAAGTGCGCACATGGAGGAAGTGCACTTAAGTGCACAGGACAACAGTGCGCAATATATTGAGAACTGGAACAGGGTGACCTGCATCCTAACGGAGACTTAGAAAATGAGAGGAATCATCTCAGGTTTAGTAATTTCACTGATGGAAATAACTGCAACAAGAAATGATTTTGTATTCACACATTTAAAATAAAGTATGAATTATTCTGATAATACATCTGAAAACAAAGGTTTTCTTCAACACAGGTAATTGAGCTAACCATTGATGCAACATTTCAGATGTTATTATTGATCATCTTTATTGATGATCAAACAAAGTCAATCTAAATGTCTTTAAGCCTGGCCTAGGCCTGTAACTTTGATCATGAAAGCTGCACATTCTTCTCTGCATGAGGCCCCAGGACTCCATGCTGCTCCACAGGAACCAGTTTCCAGTTCCAGCTCCCAGTCTGATAGTAACTAGTTACATTTGCTGCAGTAACTTTTAGAAAATAATTCACTTTAATGAGTACTTATACTTCTAATATTCTAATGAGAGTATCGCTGCTCTTCCTGAGCAGAGATGGGAAGTAACGAAGTACAAATACTTTGTTACTGTACTCAAGTAGATTTTTCTGATATTTTTACTTTACTTTACTACTTATTTTTATGGCGACTTTTTACTTCTACTCCTTACATTTTTACACAAATATCTGTACTTTCTACTCCTTACATTTTAAAAAATTGTTACCGTTATTATTTTTCACGTCATCAATACCAAATTCAATCTAATTAGATGGGAATCTACGTTGCATTCGATGCACCACTACAAGATGAATCAACAGATTCGGCGGTATTCATTCGCGGCAAATCATTGCAGCTTGGTGGCGGTGGCGTTAGCATAGTAGTATGGACGACGAGATTATTGAAAATGAACACAACGGAGATCTAGTCCTATTGGCAGACATCCATTCAAAATGTAGGCAACGGCATGAAAGTGGTTTCTACTTTTACTTTTATACTTTAAGTAAATTTACAAGCCTGTACTTTGTTACTTTTACTTGAGTAAAGAAGTTTAATCAGTACTTCCACTTTTACCAGAGTATTTTTTAACACAAGTATCTGTACTTTTACTCAAGTACGGAAAGTGAGTACTTTTGCCATCTCTGTTCCTGAGTAAATGTTCTGGTTCCTCTACACACCATGAGGAACTGGATCTATTAGAGATCAGGTGAAAATACAGAAAAGAGTCGATATTTTAGCTGTAGAGTTATTTATCTTTTACTTCCATATATGCATTACCTGCAGTAAAGATTGTTTTCTAAGTTTATGTTGAAATAATGTTACTTGTAATCATGTTATTTATTTGAATTGTTTTTAATTTTACTTTTAAATATCAGAATTTGCTCATAACTCTCTGTCTGATTCCATCATTCTAAACTTTAAATCAGATGTTTAGAACCAACAATTGTGTTATTTTATTTCAGTCATAATTCAAGTGTTTAAGTGATGTGATGTTTATGGTGTGTTTGAATCATTTTAGGGTCTTTATTATTTATTTGCTTATTGTGCAATGATGCTCCATTTCATGGTTTAACAGGTTACTGTCTGACTTTATCTGTTGAAATGTTGTGTTAAATTGAAATGTGTGAACAAGTCGCCCTGTCATTGTTTTCTACTTTGTAAGATTTTCAAGAAAAAAAAAAGCAATCCAGGGATTAGAGATCAGTGATGTCATTTCCGGTCGAGCGATAAAATAGAAAGGATTGTAAGACATTTATTCTCAGGAAATACATTATTAAACTTGAATATATTATAGTTAAGTATGCTTACTATTTTAGGGAGGGAAAACATAATTTAGGTATTTTTTACAAAATAAAATCGAGAGTGAGCCGGATGTAGATGTAGCTGCGCATGCGCAATGAGCCGCTGGTAGGGATCGGGTACCATTAGCAGCATTAGCTTAGCTTGTGTGTGGAGTCATTGTAGAGAGGCTGATAATCTGGGAGTGTTTGCAGTGAGAATGTCTTCAGTCCAGCTTCAAGGAGAGTTTATCACCGAGCAGTTAACTCCTGCTGAAGAAACATTCACGGAGTTTAAAGGGAGTTTGGTCAATTCGGAGGAAAAGATGGACGATCAACATCTACTGCTGGATTTCACCAGGATCCCCCAGATCATCTCACACCGGATAGGTAGGAAACACCTGATAGAAACGATTCCCTGATGATGCACACTGTGGATTTTAGCCTTATAGTGGAAAACATTTAGGTGAGGTCAGAAAAATACCCCCAGATTCGTGATTCTGTACCAATAACAGTTTCCTCACTGCGATGACAGGTAAACTGTGAGCTACAATCCTGTTTTTATTTTATTATTATTATTTTTTTTCTACATTTCCTCGCCTTAGAGAAATGTCATGGTTCTCTCTGCAGAGCCTGCTTCTCTGTGAAGCTTAGGGACCGTCTGCAAATAGCAACGCCGAAAGAATGTGAAACAGAAATTAATTAGCAACACCAAGGACAGGTGTAGTTTAATCAAAATCACCTATATGACTTTATGTTTTCAGAATATATTTTTAAATGAAACATAACATTTATAACACCTTTAAATAAAGGATTTGAACATAGCCCAAAGTAACTGAAAGATTACTTGTTGTTGTAGTCCCTTCAAAATAAAAGCACACAATAAACTGCCCTGTTCACCAGAGACCAGTGGAGGGGCTCAAAGTTAAAAGACGCACATGGAGACATCCCGAGTTCCAAAAACTCATTTCAGGGAGATGCTTATATCCGACTCCACAGGGACAACGGATCCACATCATGAACATTCATACACACTAAAGGCCAGCAACTTTTCAACAACTGTTTATTAACTAACAGTTATTTCTTAAACACTAAACAGAACAATATTGGTCTTTTGTTTTCAATACTTTCAATCTTGTAGCGTTGAACATTGGTTGTGTTTTCTGTTTTTCATGGGACTTCAGCATACAGTGCACCTCGCCACGGTGTCATCATTCCTCACCATGACCGGTTCTAGACAGGGGCCAACGGGGGCCAGTGCCCCTGTAAATCATGTTATGGCCCCTGTACTGAAGACATACTACTAATTGAATGATGATATGCACTGGAACAGACATGGTTACTGATAGGTCCTTTGGATAATTCTGTTTTACTAATTATTCAAAAACAATCAGGTGATAGCTTCAGTGATATTGAGATAGGATCCCAGTTTTCATCTGCTAAATGTTTTTTTTCCAGAACCAATAAAATAAACATGCTCTAATTTTCACAGCTGAATTTCTGATTTTTTCTTGATTTCAAATTCAGATTTTATAGAAAATTGTAATTTTAACTCAAATTGAGTCAAAAATATGTAAAATTATGAATGTATATTGACCTAATAAGACATAGAATATGAATTAAACCTAACTAAATAGAAATGTCATGTCATGCAGCTCTCTTAATATATTTGAATCCCTTGCCCTGATCATTTATTTCATGCTTTTCTGGGCCCCCATGAAAACATGCTGCCCCCCCTCCTGGCCCCCTGGTACATTTGGTCTAGAACCGCCACTGGCTGTAATTATATCAAAATAAAAAATAAAAAAAGTGTAAACATTTTTAATTTAAATAAAAAAAAAATTAGCCTGTCCATATGCTCTATCCAGAACTCCTCAAGTGGAAAAGTTTTAATTTCACCCGGTTTAATTTAGTAAAAAATCCTTTGCTATCCGATTCTTAATCGATTAATTGAAAACATAATCCACAGATTAATCGATTTGCTAAATAATTATTAGATGCAGTTTTAGATTTGACTAATATAATCCAAGCCTTTCCAGTTCAGTTCTGACTGTATATAAAGCCAGAGAGCCTACCTGTCTCTGCTGAAGAAAAACATCCTTACGTTGCGTTGTTGTCCCCACCATGTTTTATAGGAGGGCAGTGTGTCAGTTTTCTGCCCCCTATGAGTGTTTACACTAACCCTAAGTATTGCAATGGCAAGCTTAACTAAACTTACCTCTAACATTCTTCTAACAGTGTTTTTTTCTTTTTGCATCTGTAAAGGACAGCTTAGTAGGAAGCATAACTTGGCTTTTCTGTAAGCTTTCCTCTGAGCTAAATATATCTGCAGCTCCTTCAGAGCTCTTGATCATTTCTCTGTTTAATACTCTTTTTATCCAGCTATACTTTTAGGAAGCTGACCAAGCTTTGGAGCTGCTGTGTCCCACTCTTTCCATTTTAGGATAACACATCCAACACATCTGTGAGGTCTTCAAAGCTTCTCATATTGCTTTATAACCTTATCCTGCTTTAAATTTGTCAAAAAACTTTCTCCCTGACATGTCTGCTGTGTATCTTGGTACACACCTATTTTCCAGGTTTAACAAGCAGCTTAATATGATGAAATAATACAGATTCAAACTATACGGGTTACTTTTATCGTTGTACAGCTGCAATGTATTTCTTTACACTTTTTGTCTCTGTCTATCCAGTTATATTCCTAATAAAATATCCTGACAATTTTGGTTGCAACGTACCCAAATGTAGAACGTTTTAAGGGAAATGAATGCTTTTGCAAGACGTGTAAGAATACATCATTAAACGGCGTTACATAAGCGCTGCATCTTGCTACTCCAATTCCCTTCCTTTGCTATTACAACCAGAAGCAACAGAAATGGAAAAAAGGGAGTATAGGAAGATGTATAAAGCTGCTAAATACAGACTAAAGCTCCTTAAAACATCATATACAGAGAGACTGATTTACTGTGCATGTTCCAAGGTGAGAGTTCTGCAGTTCAAAACCCAATATGAGCTTTACATCACAGAGATGCCTATACAAGGAAAAACTGCTCCTGCAGAGCTGCAGCCAGGCTGGCAGGTTAATTGGATGTCAAAGTTTAAAATGATTCTCTTGCAGCCCCTGTACTGAAGGCATATTCTAATGATGATGCTATGCTGGAACAGACCTGGTTACTGATTGGTCCTTTGGATCAATTCATTCTTTTACAAATTGTGATTTACTAATGATTTAAAAACAATCAGGTGATAACTTCAGTGGTATCGAGATAGGATCCCAGTTTTCATCTGCTAAATTTTTTCTCGGAACAAATAAAAAAAACGTTCTAATTTTTACAGATGAATTTCTAATTCAAGTTTTATAGAAAACAATAATTTTAACTTAGATTAAGTCAAATATATCTAAAATTCCTAAATTATAAATGTATATTGACTTCAAAAGAAATATAATTTTTATTGAACCTAACTGAATAGAAATTTCCCTTCATGCAGCTCTCTGAATATATTTGAATCTCCTGCCCTGTTTTTTATTAGATCTAGATCCGCCACTGTTCCTCACCTTCACTAGACGTGGATATACTTTAGTATATTCTGCTGTAAAATTAGTCCTATATTTTGTTTTTTACTCGAGGATTGAACCTCTGCCGTTTCCCAGGATGCACAGCTTTGAGTGGTAACTAGGTGACTGCCAGAGAGTAACCCAGAGAAACTTATTGGATCGATCCAATCAGCTCTCTGACTTCCAGTCTCCTGGATCGCTGGTTGAACAGAGCATCGCTTTGAACAGATACGCTGCACAGGTTTCACCAGCAACCTCCTCCTCACTCCCCGCTCTGACATGTTCCTGTGCAATCGCAGTAGTTCTAATCCGCACATGATGCATGAATTATTGTAACGCCTGCTCGCTCTCACTGGCATAAAAAAACACAAAACACCACTCTGCAAAGTCTAAAATCTGGGATAATTTATACGACTTGCGGGCATCCGTGAACAACTATCAATATAAGGGAGACACCTGGAACTTCCAGGAGACTTGGGATGTCTGCACATGGAGCACAGAATTAAAACAAGATACAGAAACATACCTTGCTATACAACCGGTTGAATTGTACCGACCCAATCACAACACACCATAACACACATACTCAAATGTTCGTTAGAGGTCAGGCTGAATGAGTCTGTGTTTTACCTCATGGGAAGATGGAACAGTTTCTGTTGAGGGGGTTGGTGCTGCGGTGCTGCTGTGTTGCTGGAGGTGGGCTGTATTGATCTGATAGTGTAGACACTAAAAAGAGCATGGGAGAGACAGTAGCTGATTAAAAAAGAGGTATTGATTCATGCTAGATGCAACATGGCTGACCGTGACTGACCTGCCACACTGCTACTGATACTTTGGAAGAGACTACTTGTTGAGATATGGGGGTGTGTAATTCTGTCTGTGCTTGAGTTATTTGTACACGTCACAGTAGCATTTTTCTTTTTTGCAGTTATAAAAGCAACTTGCTGTCGCCCATGCTCTTAAACATGTCAATGACTTGTGACTTGTTGTGCTGTTTGTCATCCAGCTGGTGAGTGATCCACTACCTTTCACAGCCTAGCACAGCTCCTTTTGGTTTGGTCTTAACCTCCTTTCCTCATGAGACATCTCTGCAAAATGAAACATCATCCTTAAACTACAATCTGATGCACATAAAACACACAAAAACAAATTTTCATTTCATAACTTTAGAAAAAATGTACTGTATAGCCACAAATTTAATCCATTAATAATTTGCCCTTTATTATTATTCCGAGTGCTATAAACTACAAATTATTTAAATAATATAGAGTAAAACTATTCATTGAATAAATATTCACTTATTCTGTTTTTTTTTATTTCACAAGAAAGTACAGACATCTTACTCACAATTGTATAAAACACAAAACAATGGAAAAGAAACAAAAACAAAACACATCAACAACTGAAACATTCCAGGTGACTAACTTTAGTTGAGTACAGTGAGACACAGCTCTTTTAAGTTTGATATCTCAGTAGTTGATGCTGGGATCCAGTCCAAGTGATATCATCACATTCCACAAGACAGGTGTACGTTGGTAGCGTGGTTCTCCCCGAATCCAGGCATCACGACTTCAGCCTGTCTGCCTCGTCTATTTCCCCAAGCAAGCGAGTACATTTGAAATCAACATAAAGATAACAGACTTAAAGCCAATATATGTGGAAAAACATAAGTGAAATTTAGCTAGAGAACACTTCATCAAGAGTATTTATATTTCCCAAGAATAGCAAAAACTTTTCCCATATCTTTTTGAAAACACAATATTTACCCTAAATGATAAAGGGGAACTTCTCCAAGGCAACAGAGCTTGATATTGTAGATATCCAAGATTATAATTGGGGTCTGATGACAGATTTCCAGGATCAGGCTGTACTATATTTGGCCTGCACTAAACAGTAAATTATGGATTTCTGATCAACCTTACTAATTTGAGTTTGAGTGGGAAAAATTCCTAAGATACACAACCTAGGAAAGGGTTTAAGTTTATAGTACCAAGAATAAGTGAAATTTTAAGACTTTTTCCCCAAATTTCTGAATTTCAGGACATTCCTAAAGCCAATGAATCAAGATGCTCTTATCTCCACAATTAACACATGTATCTGGAATTTTGGAAGTAATATATGTTCTCATCAACCATTTGTATGGGATTAATTTAAATTGAGTATTAGTAGTGTAGTGTATTAATCTGCACCAATGATTAGAATAAAATATAATTTGTGTTTTATAAGGTGTTTTATAAGTTTAAAAGAGTTGTTTTCACAAATACATTTATAAAAGCCTTCCAAGGCCAACATGAGAGACGCAGAGCAGTGTGTGTGTATGACTGTCTCCAGGGGCCGAAAGGAGAGATGCAGAGCAGTATGTGTGTATAAGCTTAGCCAAACTAATTGTGATGAATTGAGTTGTCATCTTCAAAATGCACTGTGCAGTACTGGTCATAGAAAAGGTGATGTTTTGCTGGGACATGGAACACACAGGGAACACCAGGGTTAGGCTGACCTGGCTTGAAGTACACTCACCGGCCACTTTATTAGGTACACCTGTCCAACTGCTCGTTAACACTTAATTTCTAAGCAGCCAATCACATGGCAGCAACTCAGTGCATTAAGGCATGTAGACATGGTCAAGACAATCTCCTGCAGTTCAAACCGAGCATCAGTATGGGGAAGAAAGGTGATTTGAGTGACTTTGAACGTGGCATGATTGTTGGTGCCAGAAGGGCTGGTCTGAGTATTTCAGAAACTGCTGATCTACCGGGATTTTCACGCACAACCATCTCTAGGGTTTACAGAGAATGGTCCGAAAAATAAAAAACATCCAGTGAGTGGCAGTTCTGTGGGCGGAAATGCCTTGTTGATGCCAGAGGTCAGAGGAGAATGGCCAGACTGGTTCGAGCTGATAGAAGGGCAACAGTGACTCAAATAACCACCCGTTACAACCAAGGTGGGCAGAAGAGCATCTCTGAACGCACAGTACGTCGAACTTTGTGGCAGATGGGCTACAGCAACAGAAGACCACACCGGGTGCCACTCCTTTCAGCTAAGAACAGGAAACTGAGGCTACAATTTGCACAAGCTCATCGAAATTGGACAATAGAAGATTGGAAAAACGTTGCCTGGTCTGATGAGTCTCGATTTCTGCTGCAACATTCGGATGGTAGGGTCAGAATTTGGCGTCTACAACATGAAAGCATGGATCCATCCTGCCTTGTATCAACGGTTCAGGCTGGTGGTGGTGGTGTCATGGTGTGTGGAATATTTTCTTGGCACTCTTTGGGCCCCTTGGTACCAATTGAGCATCGTTGCAACGCCACAGCCTACCTGAGTATTGTTGCTGACCATGTCCATCCCTTTATGACCACAATGTACCCAACTTCTGATGGCTACTTTCAGCAGGATAATGCACTATGTCATAAAGCTGGAATCATCTCAGACTGGTTTCTTGAACATGGCAATGAGTTCACTGTACGCAAATGGCCTCCACAGTCACCAGATCTCAATCCAATAGAGAATCTTTGGGATGTGGTGGAACGGGAGATTCGCATCATGGATGTGCAGCCGACAAATCTGTGGCAACTGTGTGATGCCATCATGTCAATATGGACCAAACTCCCTTAGGAATTCTTCCAGCACCTTGTTGAATCTATGCCACAAAGAATTGAGGCAGTTCTGAAGGCAAAAGGGGGTCCAACCCGTTACTAGCATGGGGTACCTAATAAAGTGGCCGGTGAGTGTAATATTATGGTCTTAAATCACATGGGAAGAGAGGCTTAGTTTTGACATATTGCTGATTAAATTGTCATAAGTTTCTGATTTAAGTGCACCAGATGTCATCATGACCTGTAAGACCATTCACAGAGAGATGTCATAATCATAAATTACATTGGATGAAAGCTTTGTTTTGAAAGGTTGATGATTAGGAATATGATGTGTCTATGATTTAATGGCAATATATGTCAACATGATTTGCTGTTGATTAAATATATAAAAAATATGCTTCGAAAGGGGAATTCCACCGTTAAGATAAAAATAATTGGTTTTACCCGAAGAAAAACACCTGGAATGATGTAAACAAAGGAGGGGCTTGGGGGAGGAGCCCCAAGCCCAATGAAATGTATAAAAGAGGGCTGTTTCCATCATTTGTTCAGTTGTTTGCCGGCAGTCAACTCGTGTGTGATTCTTTGTATTTTGCAATAAATCACATTGGACCTGGACTTCAGCTGCTTCTGCCTGATTTTTGGATCTTTGTTTGAGACTTTTCAGCTTTTTAAGAACTTTGAATTTTTATAAAACTTAATCCTAATCTTTAAGTCGTGAAGAAGAGAGATTATACACGACAATTTGGCGAGCCAGCCAGGAGGTGGCGCTAGCGTCGGACGACCTACAGGCACCAGTTGGAAGGCGTGGAACCCCCAAGGGCCCAAAATTCACCATTGAAGGTGAGTCAGTTCGTTATAATTTTCTAAATTAGTGGGGAACCAGCCTCTGGCGACTGCTTGTGGGTGTCAGGTGTCATAAAGTTCACCTAAAAGAATCTATTATTCCAAATTTAATAAAGTATTTTCCAAATTTAATATGTAATTACATAAGAATATACAACAGGCGGACTAGGCTGAGGAAGGGTCCAGGTACGTATGAATGTATGTGAATGCATGGTTTAAGTGTTATTAATGTTTGTGTTATTCTGTAGTTGAACTGTTGGAATTGTTTTGTGTATAAGTTAAGCTTAACACGTGATGTTCTGAGCGGATGATTGGTAAAGGGACAGATTGGTCAAAGCGTTTGATATAGTCTGTGGAAGCCATAAATCCAGAACATATAGGTACGCGTGTTACATGACGGTATCATTGACTAAGGTAGTCGGCGTGCTCCACGAGACGGCTTATGTAGTATTAGGTATTGGTAATAAAGGTATTGAGAGGCTAAGCGATAGCCAGGCTAAGGGATAGCCAGAGTATTACCGGTTAAGCGATAATCGGAGAATAGTACCGCTCGACCAACCGGAGGACGTCTATGCATTTCCAGTCATCTGGGTGCATCCGGTGCAGCAGGGAAAAACATATATGCCACTGTAGGAGACAGTGAGGAAAAGTAGAAGTGCAATGTAAATATATAATCATTTGTCTTGTGTGTCTTTGTCAGTGTGAAGAGTGAAAGAGTTAAGTAACTAAGGGGGAGTAAGGGGTGGATAATATTAATAAATAACGATTATTGGATAATATTAATAAATAAAGATTATAATATTGATAAAACTTAAAAGATATAATAATAAATTAATAGAAATAATTATTACAAAATATAGTTAAAGAAAATAACCTGAAAATTAATGGGGATTGGAAAACAGAATTGGTAATTGAAAAACACAGAGTTAAGAGAATGAAATAAGTTAACAAAGTTCCTAAATAAGATTGGAAAAAGTTGTAAGCATTATAAGATAAAAGATAACCACAAAGCATCTAGGATGGCGATGTGTGAACACAGCTCTCCAGCTCTCACTTTTAGCTCATACTATTTTCCACTTTTTACCAATCTTGCTTTGTTTTAGTTTGACTTTTTAATTAATCTTTCTCATTAAGCGGGTCATTGATGGATTTTTGAATTGAATGCTTGCCTGTTAACTTCGTTTGCTGAGGCCAGGCAGCAGCCTCCACCCCCAGGCCAGGGAGCAGCCTCCACCACCAGGCAAGGGAGCAGTCTCCACCATCAGGCCAAGGAGGAGCCTCCACCATCAGGCCAAGGAGGAGCCTCCACCACCAGGCTAGGCAGCAGTCTCCACCACCAGGCCAAGGAGGAGCCTCCACCATCAGGCCAGGCAGAAGCCTCTGTTGGGTTTTAATCCAGAAAAATGTGAGTTTAAAAGATTAAAAGGAAATGATCAACACAGAGACAGGATTTTGTGACGTCAGCGTGTGCCGGGTGGAGAGAAGATGCTGGCTAGAAAACCAGCACCTACTCACACAGATCCCTTCATAGCAAATCCTTTTATTAACAGTTTACAACATCAAACAGGCGGGCCTAAAACAAAAGGCCCAGTAATGATTGTCTGAGAGGATGCAGGTAACAAGATAGTGTGAATTGACCAACTGGCTGGATGGAAGTCACATAGCCTTGTGATTCTGACTGGAGGTCATAAAAGTTTATGACCCTTCATGTTGATTCACAGCATAGACATGTAGCATCCTCTTTCTTTCAATGTTTCATATGTCCACACAATAATTTTATAATTATCACTCTAACAGCCTCCACCACCAGGCCAGGCAGCAGCCTCCACAATCAGGCCAAGGAGGAGCCTCCACCACCAGGCTAGGCAGAAGCCTCCACCACCAGGCCAGGCAGCAGCCTCTACCACCAGGCCAGGCAGCAGCCTCCACCCTCAGGCTAGACAGGGGCCTCCACCACCAGTCCAGGCAGCAGCCTCTACCACCAGGCCAGGCAGCAGCCTTCACCATCAGGCTAGGCAGGGGCCTCCACCACCAGGCCAGGCAGCAGCCTCTACCACCAGGCCAGGCAGCAGCCTCTACCACCAGGCCAGGCAGCAGCCTTTACCATCAGGCTAGGCAGGGGCCTCCACCACCAGGCCAGACAACAGCTTTCAACACCAGGCCAGGCCCTGTAATCTGCCCTGGTTGCTGGGACTGCCACTTTGCTCTATCTCCAACCATGGCCACCAAAAGAGACATGGAGGAGCTAAAACGAGCAAATGAGGAGCTGCGGAAATCAGTGGAGTTCATGGCACACCAAATGGAAACTATGGCAAGTAAGCAAGATTCTCTGATGGGCTTGATGAAAGACATTAAGGACCTGAAAAAAAAAATGAGGAGAAAGATGCTAAGATTGTGCAACTCAAAGGCAGATTGTCTGAGTTAGAGCAATATACTCGAATGAATGATGTTATTATTACAGGACTTTCAACCAGACCCTCTTCATTTGCTACTGCAGTGAGGTCTGGCATCCAGGGTTCTTTGCCCATGGACCAGGATTTGGACTCTGTGGAGCAACAGGTGGTGAATTTTCTCCACGGAAAAGGCATTAGTATAAGCAAGGAGAACATTGAAGCTTGTCACCTTTTTCCTCAAATAGACAAAAGCAAACCACCTAACATCATCATGAGATTTGCAAACAGAAAATATAAAGTCAGTCTTTTGCGACAAGCCAAGAAGCTAAAAGGTTCAAAAGTTTATATTAATGAACATTTGACAACGAGCTATGCTGATATTGCAATGAGAGCTCGTTACCTGCGTAAAGAGGGAAAAATACAGGCAACATGGTCCTCAAATTGTAAGATTTATATAAAACTTAATGGTGCACCTGAGCAGGCACGAGTTTTAGTAGTCAGGAGTCAGAAGGATTTAGAAAAATTTGTATGAGTCTGTGGTTTGATGTCATGCTGTTTTTAGTTTTATAGTTGGATATATTTAATGTTCTTTTTGATAGCTCATGACTGTGCCCAGTAAGGATATGCTTTGCATTAAGTTGAACTTGCATAAGGGACTTGTGTTGGCTCACGTGAATGTATGTAGTTTACGTTACAAGTACCTGGATGTGGAGCAAATTGTCAGAGATAATTGTATTAACATCATTGCTGTTTCTGAGACCCATCTTGATGATTCCTTCTCTGACTCAAGCATAGCCATTGATGGTTTTTCTGTTTTTAGGAAAGACAGAAATAGATTTGGGGGTGGAGTGGCTATTTATGTACAAAATAATTTACCTGCCAAAATACGCTTTGATTTGATGAGGGAGGACATCGAAGCATGCTGTGTACAAATACACGTGCCTTATTTAAAACCACTTTTAGTTTGTTGCTTCTATGGACCCCCTAATGCAGGTGCTGTATATATAACTGGGTTGTGTGAAATGTTTGATAAGATATCAGATAAAAATAAAGAGATTTATCTTCTGGGTGATGCAAATGTTGACTGGTTGGTGCATTCTTGTCCTAACAGGAAAACCTTACTCTCTATATTGAGTGCATGTAGTCTGTCTCAAATTGTTGAAGTCCCCACAAGAATAAATATTGGTAGTGATGGAACTATTTCTGGGACATGCATTGACCACATCTACACAAATGCTGCTCTCCAGTGCTCTAAGGCAATCTCTGTGCCTGTAGGTTTTAGTGACCAAAATATAATTGCTATTAGTAGAAAAACAAAGATTCCAAAACCTAAAGCTAAAATCATTTTAACACGGTCCTAAAATCGCTAATGCAAACTGGAATATGGTTTGTAGTGAGCATAACCCTGAAGCGGCACTGGATCTATTTATGTCAATGTTTATGGATGTTGTAAACAAATATGCTCCCTTAAAAAAGTTTGTTGTCAAAAATAGGTCTGCCCCTTAGCTTGACCTTAGTCTTAGGTCGCTAATGGCAGAGAGAGATTCAGCTAAAAAACTCTTTGTACTTTCTGGATCTATTGATGACAGGCGGAAATACTGTTCTCTACGTAACCAAGTCACAAAATTGAATAATATAAAAAAAACGGACTACTTTAAACGAAGGTTATATGAGGCGAGGCACGATAGTAGAGGAATATGGAATGTTTTAAATGAAATCATGGGTCGGAACACAACTGTGTGCACACCCTTTGTTGAATCAAATGGATTTGTTCTCACAAAGCCAGGTGATATTGCTAATCATTTTAATGACTATTATATTGAGAAAGTATCTCAATTAAGGAAGACTATGAACACTTCACAAAACATTAGATCATATGAATGTATTAAGAACATTATAATGAAAGGTAAAAGTTGTGAATTCGTATTTAAACAAGTTGACATTCATAGGGTGGAACATTTGCTCCGTTCTCTTCCTGACAGTAAACTAGCTGGATTAGATAACCTGGATAGTAAATTGCTGAGAATGGCTGCTGGTGTCATAGCAGCTCCCATCTGTCATATTTTTAATCGTTGCTTGAATGTGGGCCTATTTACAAGGATCTGGAAGGAGGCTAAAGTTATTCCTTTACCTAAAGGTACTAAATCTGCTTTTAATGAGGGGAACTCTAGACCAATAAGTATTTTACCTGTTTTAAGTAAAATTATGGAAAGATTGGTACATGCACAATTTCAGGATTATTTTGTACAAAACAAACTTTTTACAGACTCTCAACATGCATATAGAGCTGGCCACTCAACCTCTACTGCAATGATTCATATGACTGATGACTGGCTTAAAGCGATAGATAAATCTATGTTGGTAGGTGTTGTGTACCTGGATTTTAGTGAAGCTTTTGACATTCTGGACCATACTTTATTAACTGAGAAACTTAAATTTTATGGTTTTAATTCTTCGGCATTAAAGTGGATTGAAAGCTACCTGTCTTTTAGATCACAGAAGGTTTATCTGAATGGCAGCCTCTCCAGTAGAAGAAGTTTGGAGTGTGGAGTTCCACAGGGCAGCTGTTTAGGTCCTTTACTTTTTTCAATCTTTACTAATGATCTAGCTTGGGCTACAAAAAGTGCCAAAACTGTCCTGTACGCAGATGATTCCACTTTGTATTATACTGCACCTTCATGCAGTGAATTAAATCAGGTTTTGAGCCGAGAACTGAATGTTGTATATGATTGGGTGGTGAGTAACAAACTGGCCCTCAACATCTCTAAGACTAAGTGCATGGTAATTGGTTCAAGGCACAAGCTGTCCGCAAGTCCAAAGCTTGACTTAAAGTTTTGTGACTTGACGGTTCAACAAGTTGAAAGTGCCAAACTCCTTGGTGTGATGGTAGACTGTTCTCTGTCTTGGTCTCACCACATTAATTATATTATTGTGAAAATGGGAAGAGCAATTAGTTCAGCAAGGAAATGTTGCTCTTTTATGGCCCGTCCCATTTTATGTCAAATAGTTCAGAGTCTAGTGTTGTGTCATCTTGGCTATTGCTCTACAGTGTGGACATCTGCTGCCAGGGGTGAACTCAAAAAGCTACAGGTTGTTCAGAACAAGGCAGCACGGCTGGTACTGGGCTGCCATATTAGATCTAATGTCAACCAGATGCATTCCTGCCTTTCCTGGCTTACGGTTGAGAACAAGTTGCTTTTTAATACACTTATCCTGTTTAAGTCAGTCATGAGCAGTAATGTTCCTGTTTTTATACATTCACAAATTGTTTATAGTAATTCTGTTCATGACCACAACACTAGAGGTTCTTGTAATGGGCAGCTTGTTTTACCAGGTCCAAAAACCAATGCTCTAAAGAGATCCTTTATATATTGTTGGGAGCTGGAGAAATTCCATCTTTCTCCAGCAGAGTCCGCTGTGGATCATCTGAGGGAGCCTCCTGCACAGCTGCAGCTCATCAAGACCATCAGAGGATCCACTATATAAGCTGTCTTCAGACCTTGCCTCAACGCCGCAGTGTTGTTCCAGTTGGTCAGCGCTAAAGCCTAGATTCTCAGTGTATCTCCATGGCTTTGAATCCAGTCTGGATTCTAACTACTGTCTCTGTCTTCCAGGAAACCTGTGCCTCCTCTGTGAAAGCTCAGGAAGAGCTAACCTGCCGAGCCGACCCTCTGAGCCAAACCCTGAAGACTCTCAGAGAACCCCCAAGCAGCTCTGGACTAGAGCTGGGAAATCAAGCCAAGGTCTGTTCAAGCTAAGACGCGAGACGCTGAAGCAGCAAACGGACTCTGCTGACAAACCCCTCTCCAGAACCAACAGTGACTCTCCCAAAGTAAACCTCAAGAACCCTCAAGGTACAAACAGTAAACCTGTGGAAATCAAACCCTGTCAGCAGTCACTAACTGTGCTGTCTCTCACGCAGACTCCGGTGAACCAGAACCCAGACCAGAACCAGAATCTGTACATTCTGTGTGTTTTGTGCTTTAATAAACTGTTCAACTTTTCATCCTTGTGTCCGTCAGTGGTGTTCTGCATAACTGGGTCTCCTTTAGTGAACCCATCATGACATATATAGATCATTAAACCTTTGGAATAATCTACCTAACTACATCCGCTACACTGAAAGTAATCTGGTTATCTTTTAAAAAGAATCTGAGACTCCATTTGATGCCCTGAAGTGTTCTTGTTTTATTGACTGTTTTATTATATTTGTTCTTGTTTTATTGGCTGTTTTATTTTACTTGTTCTTTTGTACTTCCTATAGCAATTTTAAGAAATTACACTTTTGGAAATGTTTATATTTGTAACTGTTCTTTACTGTATGTTTTAATGTGGACCCAGGAAGACTAGCTGTTTGCCATGGCAACAGCTAATGGGGATCCTTAATAAAATTACAATTACAATATTATAAATACATATATTATTACAAATTATAGTCTACATAAAATAAATTATAAGGCATAAAAAATTTTGTGAAAGTACAAAAAACATAAAATAATAAAATAATAAATTTGTTCTTTTAGAGATCCTAATCCAAATTGTGGGGATCTAAAAATTAAGAGGTAGAATAATAAACCACAGTCTGTATTGGAGAGAGCAGAACCGGTTAAATAAAAGGAATTAAAAACTATAAAGGTTAAGTGAATAAGCGCAGACCCTAAGGGTTGAGTGACTGCTGGTTGCCATGGGAGCCAATGTGAGCAAACAGACTGAGGGGCTAACGCCTGCCAAACTGGTAATAATGACACACCCATCCAATAAGCGCAAAATTCAAAAATGTAAGACAGAATGGCATAAGAGGACATCTGGAAAAAATCGTTGGCCTACAGAGGGCAGCTTTGATCCTTCATGCTGTGATGAAGTTGAAGAAAGATTGAGAAATAAAGAAAAGAAACATGACCAAATTCATTTGCATAAACAACAGAGACATGCTGAACAGAGAGACATCCTGCAGTATTTTAAAGTTGAACACCAAAAGAGCCCAACAGCCGGGGACTATACTGATCATAAGCCACCACCCTATCGCCCCAGCGTAGCAGGCCAGTACCCAGTAATGATAGAGTCAGGTAGTAAGGGAAAGATTACCGGACAACTTAAATTAGTTTTAGAAGAAGAGGAGGAAGAAAAAGAAAAAGAAACGAGTAACACCCAGCAGTATGACTACAGTGATGAATACGATAAATGGGATAGGACCCCAGAAGTTAAGAGAAAATCTCCCCATAGCCGTTCCCTACCCCCAGGACGTCGCAGACATGCACCATATCCAAAAGGCCCCATATGCCGCTCAGAGCCTAGGACCAAGTCAACATACAAAGGCCACTCAGATCCTAAGATTGTGTTATTTTTGGAAGAAACCGAATCACTGGCAAAAGAGATAAATCACGACTTGTTGCAACTGAAAGACACATTTATACACCTCGTCGACAGGGAGAAAGAGTTGGAGGAGAAAGCACAAAAAAGGGAACTAAAGAAGTTAAAAGAGATTATTGAAAAACAAAAGGAGAAGAAAAGACTAAGCGAAGACTTAGAAAAGTTGAAGACAATGGAAGCAGAGCAACTCATAATAGCAGCCAAAAGTGACCACCCAGAGCAGCCAAGTCCACGGACTGTGACCCTGATTAAAGAAGCAGGAATGGAAGAGGGAGAAGAAATGGGGTATGAGGAGGAAGGAGGTGATGGATCTGAATGGGAGGACATTGAAGGCTCAGACATACAGCCGTCTACAAACCCATTCCATGAGGGGGGAAGCAGGCCGATGGCAAAAGAACAGAAGCCACTCACAGCTGAATGTGACGTGGATTTGCAAATAATAAAAAGCGGCCCTAGCCCAATGAAGACCAGGGCCAAAGCGCGACAGCAGAAGAAAGAACAAGATCAAGGAGGGGCCTGTATGGCTCCCCTGCTGTCTAAAGGACCTCATGAAGACAGATATGTGCCATTGTCATTTATGGACATGATCACACTTGCTGGGAGGCTGACCCCGTTGGCAGATGGTGCTGACAGGTGGATAGAAAAGCTGGAAGAAATCACTGGAGGCATCAATCTGGCAGCTGGAGACATCAAGGCGCTGCTAATCAAAACAGCAGGACACTCAGCGGCCAGAGAGGTGTTTGACGAAGCCCAGCTTCCAAGGGTCATGACCTCACACCAGTATGACAAGATACCATTCAACCAAATAAGACCCAAGGTGTGGGCAGCCTTAAGGAACAAATACCCCACCTGCAGTGTTCCGACCAAACTGAGACAAGAGTGCCTAAAAGATGATGAGAGCCCAGCCCACTTCCTGCACAGGTTCCAACAGAAATGGAAAACAGAGACTGGAAGTGATGGGAATGAACTGAAAACATCTGGTCCTCTGTTCAGAACCTACATCAGAGAAGCCATGCCCAAATAAGTACATAAGTCCTCTTTGAGGACCAAAGCAAGATGCTGGCCACCAAGCTAACTCAGCTGCAGATTGGGGAATTGTCCAAGGCAAAGAAAGAGAAAGAGAAGCCCAAGCATCAAGCAGCACTGACTGTGGCTGCCACACCCCCAACTGAGGGTGTACCATCAGGAGAGGCAGTGGTACAAGCACCAGTAGTATCTCCTGTCATCCCTCCGCCCACACAGCAGATGCAATATCCAGCAGCGCCACCTGTGGGAGGAGCCCTGCCACAGCAGACCCAGCCTCAACCAGTCCCTCCTATTCATGTGCATCTAAACCAAGGAGGAGGTCCCCAACAAGCAACGTTCGGAAGGGGACAAGGGGGGCCACCCATGAGGGGAAGATGGAGGGGACCACAAGGAGCCCCAAGAAGGCCCCCTCAAGGTCAGTACCAGCAGATGCCCCAGGCAGGTCCAGACATGGGACAACAGCGAATGAGAATGCAATGCTGGGGATGTGGACAAGTTGGACACATGCAAAGGGACTGCCCCACTAACCCATGGATGGGACCCCAGCCCCCTACTGCTGGACCAGCCACCTATGGAACGGGACAAGACACGTACTGGCTATAGGGGTGCCCAGAGAAACCTGATGGAGAGGCCATTCTACCTGTATTAACCCAACGTCCACAAACAGAACCCACCATTGATGTCACTATATATGACAGCCATCATCGCTTCATGATTGATACAGGAGCAGCCTACTTCTGTATAGGAAAGAGTGGAATTGGCCTGCCTCTCTCAGCATCAAAGATTCGAACAGTAGGTTTCTCTGGGAAAACCAAAATAATACCCATGACTGAGCCAGTTCCCATGATCATAGGAGAAAAGACTGTGTATGCACCACTACTTTACTCAGAAGATACGCCCATAAATCTGCTGGGTAGAGATGTGCTGTGCCAGCTTAATGCAAAGATCAAATGTACCCCTAATGGAATTTCTTTTGAAGCAACAGACAAGAATGAAACCTACATGATGCCACTAGGCCTGCAAATGACCCCCCAGATAACAAGTCATGAGCCAGAAGACCAAGTATTTTGGCTGAAACTCACATCACCAACCTCTTTCCTCCAACTGGAGTGGGAAACATGGAGACCCCTGCTAATGAATCACTACGAGAAATCTAAAGAACCTTTTCTTCCTCTCCATTGTACCATGTTTTACGACAAAGGCAAAACACACGAAGAATACGAGAAAAGCTGGGATGAAGAAATTAACAACAAAACAACTGTCATCCAATATGCTGACATAGTGGTTGGACCACAAGGAGCTGCAGCTGTTGTCTCATTTCCTGATAAAGATGTAGCAGAATGGTTCCAGGTCACCAACTCAGCACCACATGTCACATTGCTGATTGCAGACGAGTATGAGTCACATGACCTAGGACCCATGGTTCAAAAAGCCAAGCAAGTCACTGAATGGGTTGTCACAGCAAGGGACTGCATTAGCATGTCAAAAGATGGACTGTTTTTCAAGATCTCATATTCACAAGCTGATGAAGTAATAGCAGAACATGTTAAAGTTCCTGGGAAAAGACAGATGGCAGTGGCTGCAGAACATGGATCATTATTAGAACAAGTTCCAGAGCAGGTATGGTCTAAGAGCAAGACAGATGTAGGATTAGTAAAATCAGCAGACCCCATCAAATTCACCATCAAACCAAATGCTAAATTGCCCTTCCAAAGACAGTACCCACTTATACGAGAGGCAGTAGAAGGAACACAGCCTATCATTACAGGATTAGAAACAGCAGGAGTTCTTAAACTAAAAGAAAGTCCCTGTAACACACCAATTTTTCCCATCAGAAAACCCAACAGTAATGACTACAGATTAGTGCATGACCTAAGATTAATTAATGCTATTGTAGCAGAGGAAATACCAGTAGTACCAGACCCCCACACACTGTTAAGCAATATACCCCCAGGCACAAAATGGTTTACTGTGATAGATCTGTGTTCTGCATTTTTCAGTGTACCGGTCCATCCAGATTCTCAGTATTTGTTTGCATTTACGTACAAAGGCCAACAATATACTTATTCGCGATTACCACAGGGTTTTGTACACTCACCATCAATTTTCAATCGTGTACTGGCAAATGACTTAAATCACCTTGACATACCATCTACAATGTTGATGTATGTTGATGGCATTTTGATTTGTTCTGCTTCTAAAGAGCAGTGTGAGAGAGACTCCATTACAGTGTTGACTGCTTTGGCAGAAGGAGGACACAAAGTAAGTAAACAAAAATTGCAATTTTGCCAGCAAACAGTGGAGTATCTCGGCAGGCAACTCAGTGGGAACAAGAGGTGTATTGCACCGTCCCAACTAGAAGCCATAACTCAAATGCCCAAACCTCAGACTATTGGTCACATGTTGTCTTTCCTTGGTATGGCAGGTTACAGCAGACCGTGGGTGTGTGATTATGCCATCAAAACGGCTCCACTGAGAGCACTGATTAAAGCGGCGGGTCAAGGACACCAGTCGGCTCAATTGCAATGGACAGATGAGGCAGAGGGTGCATTCCAGCTGCTGAAACAAGATCTCCAAACTGCTCCTGCTCTGGCCAATCCAAATTATGGCAAACCATTCCATCTTTATGTGGCTGAGCGACAAGTGTATGCATGTGCAGTATTGATGCAAGACACCCCCACAGGTAAACAGCCAATTTCTTATTACAGCACAAAATTAGATGGTGTCGAAGAAGGTCTGCCCCCCTGCTACCAGGGCTTGGCAGCAGCAGCCTTCGCATATAAAAAGGCCTCAATTATTACTATGGGCCACCCTGTTATTTTGTATACATCACATCAATTACATGCACTGCTCACCAGCCCACGTTTTGTGATAACCCAAGCTCGTCAAACAGGTTATGAAGTTCTACTTTCAGGACCTGATTTAACAATACAACATTGTACCACCATTAACCCAGCCACAAGAATGGTATTGCCCACAGAAGGTGAGCCCCATGATTGTATCCAGGAGACGGACACCTTCATGAAGGTAAGGGAGGACTTATACAATCATCCAATCCCATCTGATCTGACGCTGTTCGTAGACGGATCATGCATCAGAGGTGAAACAGGGAATAGAGCTGGATATGGAATAGTCCAACTTAACCCCGATGGGACCTTTACCAAGGTACAATCAATGAGCCTAGATCAACCTTGCTCTGCCCACCTGGCAGAAATAAAAGCATTAACAGCAGCATGTAAATTGGCTACTGGTAAAAGAGTGACAATCTATACTGACAGCGCATATGGGTATGGGGTATGCCATATAAACGCAAGCATCTGGAAACAACGAGGGTTCGTTAGAACAGATGGCACCCCAGTAACACATGGACAAGCTGTAGTGGAGTTAATAAAAGCTATGCAACTTCCATCTGCGTTAGCTATTGTAAAATGTGCAGCTCATCAAACAGCAAAAACACCTATTGCCATTGGTAATAACTTAGCAGATGAGGCAGCTAAAGAAGCCACAGGTTCAGTAGTGCAGGGACCAATGGTTCATGTAGCTGGATGTGAACCTATTACTAAATCTAGCCTCCTTAATAGAAGCCCAAAATAACGTATCTGAAGCAGAAAAACGCCTGTGGGTACAAAGGGGGGCGGCTCGGTTAACACACCCCCACGCTGGGTTGTGGCGTAGTTCGCGAGGGCATTTTGTACTACCGCTGTCCTTATTACCAACAGCCATTAAAATAATGCATGGACCTGATCATTGTTCACGAGCCCAAGTTGTTCAAAAGTTACAGGCAGTCTGGTGGTCACCATATATGACACCTATGGTAGACAAAGAACTGGCCTTATGCCCACATTGCCCTAAGTACAATGTGCGTAAAATGTTTACTCAGCCCTTAGCACATATCCCCATGCCAGACGGTCCGTTCCGCCATCTGATGATGGATTACGTTGACATGATTACTCGGGTTCAGGGAAAGAGGTATATGTTGGTGGTTGTTTGTAGGTTTAGCAGATGGGTGGAAGCATGCCCCACTGCTAAGAATGACCACAAAGCAGCAGCACGGTTTTTGTGTAAAGAAGTTTTTCCCAGATTTGGCATGCCTGACACAATATCATCTGATAACGGACCACATTTTGTTTCACAGGTGATCCAGCAAATGTTTAAACTGTTGTGCATAAAACAGAAGTTTGGTTGTGTGTATCATCCCCAGTCACAGGGATCCGTGGAACGAGCTAACGGCATCCTTAAATCGAAAATAGCTAAGATAATAGCTGACAGCAACAACCGTTTGACTTGGGTTGACGCCTTGCCTGTTGCATTAATGGCAATGCGTTCTCAAACTAACCGAATAACCCATCTTACCCCTCATGAAATGCTTACAGGTTGACCAATGCCTATCCCACAGGTTCGAGGACCCCAGCTGGAGGAGATCTCCCTAGCACAGCTTGAGCGTGAAATGGGGGACTACCTCAGGTCCTTAACCCGCATTCACAGGCTTATATTTCAACAGGTGAAAGCAGCTCACAGCCGAGACGAGACACACATTCCAGTGGACGTCAGGGACATTGAAGTTGGTGACAGTGTGTTCATACGAGTCTTTAGACGTCAGTGGAACGAGCCTCGTAGGGAAGGCCCCTTTAAAGTTGTGCTTACCACTCCCACTGCCCTGAAAGTTGAAGGTAAGCCCTTCTGGTTTCACAAAAACCACTGCACCAGGCATCGGCCTCCAGACCCACCTGGAGTTGCTCCAGGACCGACAGGCTCTGCGCATGCTGACAGGGCAGCTACAAGTCTCCCTCCGCAGCACCCCTCCACTAGCTCACAGACTTTAGATGATGCACCGGTGTCGGGCACTGATGCGTCCGCACTCCCCTCAACGTCAGGCGTCCAAAGACATTCGGCACGCTTGGCAGCCCGCCAATCACCAATGTCAGGGGACTCTGAGGATGACAGTGTTCATTCTTATGCTTCCCCTCCACCTTCTGATTCTGGTAGCAATGATGATGATCCTTCTGCCACTGAGACTTCTTCTGGGTCTGACCCAGATCCACCCGTCGTTCAGGCACTGGACGAACTTCTTTCTTCTGACCCATCAGATGCTGGTGGAGTCTTGTCCTCTTCACATCCCTCACCTGCACCTTCCCCTTTCTTCCCCTCCCTTTCCCCTTCCTCCTCCCTGACGGGTGGGCCGTCGGTCGACTCGCTTCCGCCCACCCCATCGCCGTCTGGGCGTGTCCCGTATGCGCCTTCTTCAGACTTTGACTAACTTTCTTGTTGTGTTAACCCTTTGTGGGTTAACAAGGGGGGATCTTATTAAAGTTAATACTAACAGTGCACACACACATTTAATGCGTCACACACAAACATGCGCACTAGTAATGGTAACACTAGCTACTAACCAAGGGGTAATCAGTAATGATGGAGAGAATATATCACTAATGCATGTGCAAATCAAAGGATATGATTATGTAATGTCTGAAGAAATTTTAGGGAAGTCAATGGGAAAACATTGGCTTGGAATTCCACAAAGCATGGACTGCCGTGGGCATGGGATGGTGATCATTGAGGTAAGATGCAAAATAAACATATGCCAAAACACATTAACAAAGCAGGAAATGACAGTAGGAAGAGCGCATAGAGTGGTAAAATTGGAAACAGAAGACAGAAAAGAGATCTAGACAAATTAAAGACTGCACACTGGGAGACCAATATGTTCCAAAAATGGATTCAGTACTCTGTCCAGGCAATGTTTAAAGCCAAAAAGCGCCCTAAAGATGATTGTATAGCCTGCTATAATGCTAAAAAATTACCGGCCCTTCAGATTATTCCTGGAAGTAAAATAGGTGACTGCCCAGACGTAACGGTGTGCTTTGCTCACTGTGCCATGCAGATGGCTGGAGGTCTTGCATCATTGTCAAAAGACCACACAATATGCCCCAGAGCACTGACCTCCTCAATAAATGATGTAATGAGCACTTTCTCTCTTCCACCAGTAGTACAAAAACCAGCTGAACTGATTTTTCCGTTCTGTATAGCCCGAGGGAAAGAATTGGAAAAGGTGACCAATAGATCCTCTAGACAGATGTGGACAATGGATAGACTGGTAACATGTAGTAATAGAACGTGGTACCCACCAACAGCGGATGGGAACCTCACTTACCACATTAAGTTTTGTAAAACAAGTCCCAATGCTACCATACGCTGTGAACAAGTAGTACCAGATGGGGGACATGTCATCTATGAGTTCCAACCTTCAAGTGTATCTCAGTACCGAATACTGAGCCTGGCGAAGGGATCTGTCCCTTCAGGTGACATTTTTTGGATGTGTCACAATGAGACACAGATGTTGGCCACATTACCCCCGCAGTGGGAAGGCATCTGTGCACCAGTAATGCTGACAGGACAACTGAAGTTAATAGTAAATAACCCAATAGGCACTAATGTAACGTCTAATGAAATAACCAACCGTGCTAAAAGAAGTACTCCCACTAAACACGAGTGGAAAACATCAGATGAGGTATATATTTCTTGGGATCAGGTCCCCTATGGAGTACCTGAGGAACAGGTTGCCATAGGGAGTGATTGGATAGAAAGCGGAAGAGGGGTTGGTGCAGTACCAATTTGGGGAAACGTCGCCAATGCACAGTACATAGCCCGAAATAGTAGATGGGTGAATCTTCTATGGTATAATCAACAAAGATTTATACATTTTAGAATTAAGGGCCTGGATTTGGTAAAGGATCAATTGCATGCAACTTCATTAATGGTTCTACAACTTAGGTTCGTGCTGGAATCCCGCATGGCTGGGGACCAAAGAATATGTGATTATATAGGAGAGGATTGCTGTACTTTAATTCCCATGCACACAGATGTTAACGGCAGCCTCACAGGAGTTCTACAGGAAATGAAACGCATGAGAGATAAACACGTGTTGCAGTCCAATTCGAACACTCAGTTGAAGGGATTCTGGGTATGGGTCAATAAGCTTGGATGGGGAAAATATATTAAGGCAGCAGGGATAATTCTAGGAGCAATAATACTGATCATAATGATAGTTATTTGTTGCATCATACCCCTTGTTCGGGGACTGGTCTCAAGACTTGTTGTAAGTGTAACAGGTCAGTTCCCGATTGTAGAGATACAATTGGACCAAGTAATGTAGAGCATAACCATGATCACATCCCACCCCCACCAGGTACCTGCATTTCTTTAATAACAACATTGTATATATGTAAATTAATTTGCATAACACAGACTCATATACTTACTCACATAGATACAGTAATTTGCATGCTGACTCATCTATAGATTTAGGAGATAATATGCCTTAGGATGGAATCTAAGAATGCCTTACTATGTCTCCAAATGCAGATTAATTGACAATGGAAAAAACTTATGAGGAAGCTTATTACCCGAAGGAATGGCTAGAGAACAATAGAGGGAGATACTTTACACAGGCGTCAATAGGCACACAAGCAGAGGAGGCTGCAAGCCCCTATGTTCCCAACAGGCAGCCAGAAGACCCGGAAGGGGGGCCAGGCATCGCACCTTCGGGTTGGAACAAACCTATGATGACCCCCAGAAGGCAGCCAGATGATCAACCACCATCACCTACAGGGAAGCCACTGTCCAACCCACAATCGCCTGAGGAACTACAGATCGACGTTGAGACCGAACCGAGCAACATCCCAGCCAACCCGGAGTATGGAGGGCAACCCGCTGGACCATTTCAGGAGCGACCATCCACATCAAGCGTGCAAGCTGACCACTACAACATGTTGGCTCCTGATCCACACGAAGGGCTAGGTGTGAAATTCGCAGGCCTATGCATCAGCTCATCGGAATACGTGCATCTCATGAGGTTCTTCGCTCATCCCATGCATACCTATCGCTCTGTCAACGACCTAGCGCCAGAGATCACCTCTATGCCAACAGAGGTGTATTCAAAAATGATGAGGGGTATGGAATACCCACAATCTAAGAATCCACTACAGGCACTCTGCCGCGCCTCATACAAATGCAAGGCGACAAAGAAGATGCAGCATGTGACCCAAGAAAATCCGGAACTGAAACTTCAACTTCAGGAGGCACGCACCACCATAATCACCCTACAGGGGAAGTTGCTGAAGCTGACCGAGCGACTGGCCGCAGGGAAGCCCTAAATATTATCTCACTCATGGCATCACACTGGATATAAAGGACAATGCTGATTATTGATGATTATCAATACCTATGTTAAAAATAATCGACAAATTAATTGTGTATAATACATGTGACAGTATAAGTACTGTGCAGGAGAGTGCCACATGGTTACTCCTATGTTGGTTGTAATGACGGTCCATTGACCATTGGATGATGTGTCTGCCTGGCATAGTCCAGGCCTGATGAAGCTTTTCTTGGTTTATTTATGGGTGTGTAGGGACACCCATGCAGAGGAGGATGCAGTGACCTCGTAACACAAGATGCTGCTTGGGCATTGGTATTTACCTCTGCTGAGAAAACAGAATTGGAAACTCTTTCTACAAAAAAGTAAGCAACGAGGACAGATCCTCTTAAGTGAGCCAAGAGGGGGATCCCTCTTTGTTTTTCTACATTCTGTTTTCTGCATTTTATCATTTTAACATTTACACACACTCCACAACATCTTATATCAGTCACTACAACTATATGGTGTGTGTTTAGTCTCACTTTTGGTTTGGTGTGCACAATATATAAACATCTGTCACTTTTGTAAGTTCACATTTAAGTTAGTCATCACCTGCACATTCACTTTGAATTGATCCTTTTAGGATCAAAGGGGGGAAATGTAGTGTATTAATCTGCACCAATGATTAGAATAAAATATAATTTGTGTTTTATAAGTTGTTTTATAAGTTTAAAAGAGTTGTTTTCACAAATACATTTATAAAAGCCTTCCAAGGCCAACATGAGAGACGCAGAGCAGTGTGTGTGTATGACTGTCTCCAGGGGCCGAAAGGAGAGATGCAGAGCAGTATGTGTGTATGACTCTGCACCTGGCCCTTTGATGTTTGGGCCCGGAGAAATCTGCAGGAATACAGAGGCCTTTTAGTGATAGAAACACTCTCATTAAAAATGAGTTATTTGACATATCAAGGTTGCCCAGCTCAGATAAGCTTAGCCAAACTAATTGTGATGAATTGAGTTGTCATCTTCAAAATGCACTGTGCAGTACTGGTCATAGAAAAGGTGATGTTTTGCTGGGACATGGAACACACAGGGAACACCAGGGTTAGGCTGACCTGGCTTGAAGTAATATTATGGTCTTAAATCACGTGGGAAGAGAGGCTTAGTTTTGACATATTGCTGATTAAATTGTCATAAGTTTCTGATTTAAGTGCACCAGATGTCATCATGACCTGTAAGACCATTCACAGAGAGATGTCATAATCATAAATTACATTGGATGAAAGCTTTGTTTTGAAAGGTTGATGATTAGGAATATGATGTGTCTATGATTTAATGGCAATATATGTCAACATGATTTGCTGTTGATTAAATATATAAAAAATATGCTTCGAAAGGGGAATTCCACCGTTAAGATAAAAATAATTGGTTTTACCCGAAGAAAAACACCTGGAATGATGTAAACAAAGGAGGGGCTTGGGGGAGGAGCCCCAAGCCCAATGAAATGTATAAAAGAGGGCTGTTTCCATCATTTGTTCAGTTGTTTGCCGGCAGTCAACTCGTGTGTGATTCTTTGTATTTTGCAATAAATCACATTGGACCTGGACTTCAGCTGCTTCTGCCTGATTTTTGGATCTTTGTTTGAGACTTTTCAGCTTTTTAAGAACTTTGAATTTTTATAAAACTTAATCCTAATCTTTAAGTCGTGAAGAAGAGAGATTATACACGACAATTTGGCGAGCCAGCCAGGAGGTGGCGCTAGCGTCGGACGATCTACAGGCACCAGTTGGAAGGCGTGGAACCCCCAAGGGCCCAAAATTCACCATTGAAGGTGAGTCAGTTCGTTATAATTTTCTAAATTAGTGGGGAACCAGCCTCTGGCGACTGCTTGTGGGTGTCAGGTGTCATAAAGTTCACCTAAAAGAATCTATTATTCCAAATTTAATAAAGTATTTTCCAAATTTAATATGTAATTACATAAGAATATACAACAGGCGGACTAGGCTGAGGAAGGGTCCAGGTACGTATGAATGTATGTGAATGCATGGTTTAAGTGTTATTAATGTTTGTGTTATTCTGTAGTTGAACTGTTGGAATTGTTGACCACCTGGTCATGCTTCTGGTCCCAGTAAGACTCTGAACCCTCCTGGAAGAGTGTGCATGCCTGGAAGTCTGGATCCTGCCACCTGTCTCTGTTCCTGTCTGATCTGGATCCTGCCTGTTCCTGTCTGTTCCTGTCTGTTCTGGATCCCTCACCAGGATCAGCTTCCAGCATGACCTCTGGGACTGCAGCACTGGGGACACTCGTGGTCTGGACTGTTAAACCAGGTAAGTGACCAACCCAGATAATCATATATCAGTTTATCGTGGTCACTTACCTGTGTTTCCTCCCCTAGAGTGTCTAAGATTGGGCGGTTATTACAGGTGCTGGTCATAAAATTAGAATATCATGAAAAAGTAGATTGATTTCAGTAATTCCATTTAAAAAGTGAAACTTGTATATTATATTCATACATTACATACAAACTCATATATTTCAG
>NW_024038633.1:0-20996 GCF_016077235.1 Cyprinodon tularosa
AAGTTTTGCAACGAAGTAATTTTTCCTTTTAATTCTCTGTGTTCCTGTTTAGCATTTTGCACCTTAGCTCCTAGCTAGTTGTAAGGCAAGTTTATTTGTGGCACAAATAAGTAAATTGACAATTCAAAGTCCTTTACATCAATTAGATTATGAAATAGAAGAAAAATTAAAGCAGAACAAAAAAAAGTGTAAAAAAAATTAAACAATTGGACCACAACTTTCAACTAATAATCCTAATAAAAATAATCAGTTTAACAGCAGTTTAACTCCAACAGTAAAAGGCAGCAGGTAGTCAGGTCAGGCAGAAGCCAGAAGACAGGTCAGGTAATCATAATCAGACTGGACAGTCAGGCTCAAAAGTCGAGAGGCAGAACAGGTCTGGATCAGGAATACTGAATCAAGAATGCTGGAATAAGTCTCACCTATGGCTCGAAATAATCTGGCAATGATGACTGGTCTGAAGTTACTAATGCTTTTCTGTGACACTAGAGGGTGCTACTGCTGCTTATGGTGGTTAAAACGTATTGTGTTAAATTCCTGTTTTCACTGCGTGTTGAGTGTTGTGTTGCAGTTCAAGCTATCTCCGTCTGAATTAAGTTTTTTTTTCTGTGATATCTCTGATAACTCTAACTGCAGAAGCACTCAAAACATAACTGCTGCACTTTTCTACTGAGCACTTGTCGCTTTCAGACAGTTTTATTTTTAGTAAGGAGTAGCTAGCCTAGATTAGCTCTAGCTTAGCATCACTATGGCTTCTTTCTCTCCCTCCCTTGACTCTTTTCCAACTCTTTCTTCTTCCTCTCTCTCCTGCTCTCTGTGTCAGATGTTCAGTTATTCCTCTGCCTCCTTTAGTGATAATAGGATAGGTAATAAATCTAGTATTATGTAGCTTTGGAAACAAGGGTGCCAGGATTAGAATCCCAGCTTTGAGCTATTAAACATCCAGGAGTTACAGTAAGTCCACCTGCTAAGCCAACAGGACCAGGAACACCCCAATGCAGTGGTCCTCCAACAGTGCCTGAGCAGCCAGGGGATTGCATAACAGTATGCAGAAAGCGTAGTCGTGGATCTCTGCTCACTGGTCACTACCAACCCGTCCAGGTTTGTAACCGATTTTCCCCGCTCAATGATGCACCCACTGAAAAGCCCACTCTGGTGATTGGCAGCTCCATTGTCAGAAACATGGCATTAGAGACACCAGGGACCATAGTCAAATGTTTGCCGGGGGCCAGAAGGGGCGACATCAAATCCTACCTGAAACTACTGGCTAAGCAATGACGTAACTATAGGTAAGCAGAGACTGCAGTTGTTTTGGGGCCCCCGACCTCTTAGGGGCCCTGTCACTGATATCTGGTTGGCCCCCTACACAACTGTGGACTAGGATGTCTCCTTGCAGATATAATGGTGTGAAAAATTCCTCTTAAACCCACCTGATACTGGGTTAACTAACCAGACCTTATTTATACCCCGACACACGGCAGATTGCAGCATGATGGTGAGCCGTTTAAACACGACACCAATAGCAAAACAGACCGTGGTACTTTTAATTACTATGTTAATAACTGTGAATAGTTCATTAGACGGTTGGTAAAAATACACTCATATAATAAGTTTCAAACCGCAATAAAGATCTTAAAAGAATGATGTATGTTAGGGTTGTTTAGTTTCCCCAACTTCAACCTTTAAAAAATGAAACAAAGACAGTGCAAGATTTTTCCTGACCGTGCTTTGCAAAGGGTAGATAGGCAGAGGTGAATAATCACTCTCTGTATCTTCACTTGGCTCAACACTTGCCGGGCTTTTTATTGAGCAGTCAACACATTACAACAGCAGGCGTTAGTTTTGATTACGTAATCTCTTAGACATAGCATGAACTTTTAAGATAGGGAACTTGTCTGGTTTCAGTATACGCTCTTATAAAAGGTGTCGGTGTTATGAACTTCCACATCTGTGCTTCTCAAATTAAAAAACAGGAAAGCATTCTTGCAAAACATTTGACCGTCTTATGACCTGCATACACTATTTCCACTGATGAGAGTAACATAGAAAAACAAATGATTGAGAGCAATATAAAACATATAAATGAATAAAATGATAAAAACAACAGAAGTCATAATAACTCCAACATCTCCCTCCTGTTTTACATTTTATTCATAAGAGGTAACACATCTTACTTCAGGATTTCCACCACTTGCTTTTTGCATTTTCGGTGGGTCCGTCACTCTGTTACCCCTTTTATTTTATTTTTTTTTTAAAGCTGTTTCTTGCTCCAGAGGTTCAGCATCACGTAGCAACTGGTATTGAAGCATAGCATGTCCTATAACTCTATTAACCATTGACCTAATGCATGGAAACACACACATAGCAAAAAGGCAGAACAATATGAGAATCACAATAATTGGGCTTAGGATTTTAAGAATCCAGTGCCACCACGGACCTGTGGTTAGCCATGTCCAGACGTCCCACTGAGTACCCTGATTATCCCCACTCATGGCTCTCTGTAGACCAATAAAAGCATTCATAGCATCTTCAATATGAGTTTCATTTTCACTAGATATGTAAGTACAACAGGTAGTTCCAATCAAAATACAAACGCCACCTTGATTAGCAGTTAACATGTCCAGAACCATTCTCTTTTGTAGCACGATCAGACGCAGTTCACTTAGAACTTTATTTTGTCCTTTGTTGATATCCACTGTGATATTCACCAGAGATTTCAGTCTGTAGTCCGTAGTCTCTATCCGAAGGGCATGTTTTCCCAAGCCGATGGATGGGATAGCTGAGTGCATGATCATATCACCTACTGTCCAGTATCGGAATTCAGCAGCAACATTGGACCCCCATATTGGATCATGTGGTTTGAAGTGTGATGAGAGTCCAGCCTCCCTCTTTTTCCTGTGGTTTTGTTCTACATGTTGGATAGTCGGGAACACGGTGTGGTCAGATGAGCATTCTACAGCTGTTGCAGCTGCGCACACAGCCTGTAGACATGCTGGGAGAGCTTGGGCTACAGGATCCAGCCGTTTAGAGTAGAAGGCTATAGGCTATTTCTTGCCACCATGTTCTTGCAATAACACAGAGGTAATAAAACCGTCTTTACAGTCGATCATCTGATGGAAAGGTTTTTGGTAGTCAGGTAAAGACAAAACTGTGGATGACATGAGTTCCTTTTTAAGCTCCACAAACTTTTGCTCGGCCTCAAAGTTCCATTGTATTTTGTCTGTTATTGCCATAGGGGAGGAGTAGATCACATCTAGCAATGGCTGTGTTTTTTCAGCAAAGTGAGGGATCGAAGCTTGGCAATAATTACACAGCCCAAGAAAAGCCATCATATGTTTTTTTTATAATTGTTTTGGACGATCAGCTATGGCCTTTTTTTTTGTTTGTTGAATACGTTTTCCATCAGCAGACAATGAATGACCTAAATAAAGAACTTCCTTTCTCACCCATTGCAACTTATCTTTAGAAACGTTATTTCCTGTTTTGCAGAGGTGATGCAGTAACTGGAGTGAATCAGCTCTGCAACCATCATCTGTTTCTGCTGCTACTAAAATGTCATCTACATAGACAAGAATTTGGCTGTCACATTTGGGAACAAAATCATCCAGGCATGCCAGAATAGCTTGGGTAAAAATAGTAGGGCTGTCCGCAAAGCCTTGAGGAAGTCTGGTATATGTATACTTTCTACCCTCAAATGTGAAAGCAAACCAATATTGAGAGTCAGGATGAATTGGTACTGAGAAAAAAAAGCATTACTCAAATCAATAACTGAAAAATACTTGTTTTCAGATCTTAAAGTGTTTAACAGAGTGTGCGGATCAGGAACATTAGGGGCTCTGGTCTGTACAGCTTGATTTACAGCTCGCAGGTCCTGAATCATTCTCCAATATTTTTTATTTGCCTTTTGGACTGGAAAGATGGGAGTATTGCATGGGGAATCAGGGCATGGTCTGATTATTCCTGCCATGAGTACATTTTTTACAACTGGTCTGATACCCTCCTGTGCTTCCTTCTTTAGAGGGTACTGTTTTATTCTGGGCCTCCATTGATGGATTGATTGATTGATTTTGGTTGAATGGTAACTGGAAAAATAGTTGTAATTAGACCTACATCTGTTGGGCCCGTTAACCATAACTGCTGAGGAACATTTTGTAAATCCAGTTCCTCTCTTTCAGTTAGAAAAAGTTCAGTTTGTCACTCCAACTCACGTACTCTGGTCTGTGAGTCGACAACATACTTAAGCTCAAGTCTGCTTAGGCCAGTTGAAATGCTAAAGGACCAACTACAGTCATTTGGAGGTGTGTAACCTGTAGCTCATCTGCTACTTGTAAACGGGGGCCAGTCTTTTTACTGTGTTTCACTAGAACGTAAAAGTGATATATGTGGCAGCCATGGGAATCTGTACAAAGGTTGAAGCTCTGAAGGTAACAAAATAGTTGCAGCAGCAAATGAGACTCCATCAGTGTATAAATATAGACAGCTAATTGGGACAACCTCGTTTCTCAAAAATTGCTGTGCATAGTCTGTGTCTGGACTCTGAGAAATATTCATAGTGACATCGAGTTGACTAAGGGGCAATTCATGTTCTGGCTTAGTGTGCATGGCATTGCAAACAGCAGCCCACTGAGGCTGTAAAGCTGTTACAACTGTTCCATTGAGATCTCCTGGGCCATAAGGAATAACTCCACCATTTTGATCTCTCACTGTGCACTGGCTACCTATTCGTCCCCACAGAGTAGGAGCAACAGCACAAAACAGTGTTGAACAATTTCATTGTTCTCTGGACGGGCAAACATCACCTGATTTTGTTGATCAGAATAGGGAGGCGGAGACTTATTATCTCTATTTTGTTTTGCGTTTTTTATTGCCTCACGCCGGTTTTGGGCCTGCTCTAACCAACTTTTTACAAGTTTCAACTGGTCCTCTTTTTCTTTTTTCTTTTTCCCATTTTTAGTGCTGACACTAATTTCTAGTTTTTGCACCACTGTCTGCCACTGGTCAACTGTTAAGTTTCCACTAACTCCATATTTCTTTTTCCATTTATCAAGATATTTTAAGTGGTCTGGGTTTATTCGACCCATATATTTTTCATCTCATTCATGCAATGGTACTTCGCTTTGAGGTTTCCCCATTTTCTTTTTATTATTATTATTTTTTAAAGATTTTTTATTTTTATTTAGGCCTATTTTTTATTTTATTTTATGTATTTATTTTTATGTTATTTTATTTTTTATTTGTTATTTCACTACTCTGTGTTGTGTTATTATTATTTATATCTATAAGCGGTTTACATTTCTATTTTGCGCACACTGGGGACTCAATCCCACAACCTAGGTATCCTTATGGCCCCAACAGCCTTGTTCCAAAAGCGCTTCTCTCAGGGACTTCAACCCTTTTTTTCCCTTGGTACCTTTACCTTATGGCTCTATCAGCCTTGCTCCGAGAGCACTTTTATCAGGGACCTCAACCCTGTGAGTCCCTTGGTACCTTTACCCACTACACTCCAAAAAGCTCCAACTCAAGTGAGCTGCTCCAACCGACAACAAGCAAGTGACAAGTAATCTCACGATATATGTTACAAGCTATATAAGTTAGTTATAAGTTATAAATAAGTTATATGCTAAGTTAACAGCCTGTTAACAAAATATGATGGTTTAACCTGCCCAGCTGCCTGCCACCAACTGAAGCTACATCCAAGCTTGGGTACCCCCCCTAGAGTGCATGGGACTCTGACTCAAAAAAGGCAAAAATCTTACTTGGTCTGCCTGTCCTTGTTCTGGTATCGGATCCCGTCAATCCGTTGTTGGCAGAAGGAGTTCGACCTACGGTGCTGGCCTGGCGAAGAATTCACTTCCCAAGACTTTGAAACAGGCCCCCTCTGATGGGACACTGACTACCAGTAGCTTTTAGCGTGTCTTCCTCCCTCCGTCAGCGAGCTGGTATGTTAGGATCCGGGTCACGGCACCAAGATGTTAGGGTTGTTAAGTTTCCCCAACTTTAATCTATAAAAAATGAAAAAAAAGACAGTGCAAGATTTTTCCTGACCGTGCTTTGCAAAGGGAAGATAGGCAGAGGTGAATAATCACTCTCTAATGAAAAACAGGAAAGCATTCTTGCAAAACATTTGACCGTCTTATGACCTGCATACACTATTTCCACTGATGAGAGTAACATAGAAAAACAAATGATTGAGAGCAATATAAAACATATAAATGAATAAAATGATAAAAACAACAGAAATCATAACTCCAACAATGCATTTGAGTATTTAATTTTTTACAATACAACTTGGAATTATGGGTAATCCACAGCAAGGATTATAACCATAACCGTTACGTACAATGTGTTAGTGACGGGGGTTGGGTAGGGGAAAAGGGTGTTGTACTTCATATGGGGCCCACCCAGATAATGTTGCTTAGGGGCCTATTGTGTCGTTACATCATTGTGGCTAAGGATAAGGTTAAATACACTAAGATTGTTATTCACGCTGGCGGTAATGACAACCCGGTAACACCGATCGGAGGTCACTAAAATTTGTGTTGCTTTAGTGTGTAAGTTTGCCAAAACAATATCAGACTCAGTCATTTTCTCTGGTCCCCTCCCTGATCTGACCAGTGATGACATGTTTAGCCGCATGTCTTCATTAAACCGCTGGTTGTCTAGGTGGTGCCCTGAAAACAACATGGGCTACATTATTAATTGGCAATCCTTTTGCGGAAAGCCTGGTCTGATTCGGAGAGACGGCATCCATCCCAATTTGGATGGTGCAGCTCCTCTTTCTAGGAATCTGGCTACATTTATTAGTCCTCCAAAACCCTGACCGCCGAGGGTGCAGACCAGGAACCAGAATCATAGTTTAACACACCCCTCTGCAGCTTCTCTACTGTTACCCACTCATTACTTCATCCAGACAGTGTCCTGCCCAGGACCAAAATCAAATAAATTAGAAAAGAATCCCAAAGGAGTAAATCATGATAATCTAATTAAAATTAAAATAACTCCAATTGGGGAAAAAGTTAAAACGATTAAATGTGGTCCGTTTAACATAAGATCCATCCATTCATTATCTGACACACACTGTACACCCTGGACAGGTCGCCAGTCCATCGCAGTAACATAAGATCTCTTTCCTCTAAAAGTCTGCTAGTTAATGACTTGATTTCTGATAATCACATTGATATATCTCGCCTTACTATAGAAGCGGAGAGAGGTCATACTCGACTTTTTTTCCTTGTCTCCTCCAGATAATGACATAACTATCTCGTTATCATGGTTAAACAATTAATTGTTTTCTCAAAATAACAAGATATTTATCTCACCGTCACAAGAAAACAGTTAATTAAGCTGGCCAACAGCCCTGGATTCCCAGTCCATCTATGCTTGCAGGCCACGTGTGCACAAATAATCAGTTTTTAAGTTTCCTTTTTCTCTTCACTCATTGTCAGAGCATGGTGGAAGATATGATTGCATGGAATACAGTAGAAATGTGACGGTTTCTTAATGAAAATCTTTAATCTGGAATCATTTTGCGGGTTAATGCATCTTATACCTATTACAGGTGTAACACCGGGGCTGTTCAGAAAACACTCGGCACTAAGGAGGCATAGGTCTACTTGCTTATTAATCAGAAATGAAAATTAATAATCAGATGTAATCAGTAATTACAACTCTTTTGAACATTTAACCCTTATTTTTCATCATCTAAATTTCAAAACCACAATACCTCTTCTCTTTGTAACTTTCTATCTTCCACCAGGTCCATACTCCAACATTTTTAGATGAGTTTTTAGGGTTCCTGTCTGATACTAACAGAGTCATCATAGTGGGGGATTTTAACATCACTGCTGACATTGAAGGTGATAGCTTAAGAGCAGCCTTTAACGCTATCTTAGACACTATTGGCTTTGTTCAAAATGTGAATAGTCCCACACATTCTCATCTATGCACAATACGATAAGAGATATCGCAACTGGCCCACCTTTACAGGTACTTGCCCCTGCACCATCTGTGGTCCAGTGGCCTCTCTCTCTCTCTCTCTCTCTCTCTCTCTCTCTCTCTCTCTCTCTCTCTCTCTCTCTCTCTCCTTCCCTCATGGCACCACTAGGTCTCTGTGACTGGAATAGGAGTTGGGTAGGCTCAGAAGGTTGTCAAATGGGCATTCCCCTTCACTGGTGTTTCGTTGATTTAAGCCCATGACACCTCAGAGGGGCTCAACGGTAGATCCAGTGTCCTGGACCCACCGCCACTGAATGCCATCCAACTCTGTATTCAGTTCTTCATTCACTCAGTGCTTTGGTTCTGCCAGCGCACCTCGCGCTGCATCCAAATCCAGCGAGATGCCTTCTCTACCCGCTTGATGGCGTTGGCTACAAGCCGCTTCCTGGCCAGCCCTTCAATTCCCAGCAGTCCAAGGGCTCTCAAAAGCGACCGTCCAGCTCCGCTGGATGGAGCTGACACTGACTTCCTAATTGGACTAAACAGCTTCTTTGGAAAGTTTGAGGCACTAAACAGCACTCCAGCTGTTGGGATCTGTTCTTTTCAGGGAGTAAAAGTCTAAGGAGAGTCAACCCGAGGAAGGCACAAGGCCCCGATAACATTCCTGGGCAGATGTTCTAGGAGTGTGCAGATCAGCTGGCTGATGTCCTCAAAGACATTTTTCAAACCTCATTGGACCTTTTCCGACTGTCACTTCCCCTCACTAAGTGTAAGCTCTGCTGCCTAACAACGTCATGGTTGATGCACCAAGAATGAATGTCGAACTTCTCGATACTGTTTTGTATCCTAATTTGCTTTTTTCTGAGCTTCAGCAGCAGTAACATTGTCAGATTTCAAATTTGTAGTTCAGCCACTGCATGGATATTGGAATCTGTCTTACTAAACCTATTTGCAAAGGAATAGATGACACCTTTCAATAAATCAAAATGTACCCACGACAAATTTGACTTATTTAAATCATCTACTGTATTTTCATTCATTTAAGTCAAACCTATTCACATATTTGTATTATATTAAACTGTACTTACAAATTTCACCACAGTTTGTCATGGTATACTGTAATCTACGAAGGATAGAGAAGACCTTTCCCTCCAGCTGGGCAAAAGAAGGTCAAGTGTTCATAGAGACATCCCTTTTGGATATTTGATATCAGCTCTTCCTTCTAGTTTGAAGCAGAATTTATTTAGGTTCAGGTCCGCGGTGTCAAACATTTTTTTATACCAGGCCACTTCAACATCCTCACGTCTTTAAAGGGACAATTGCAGCTGTGTAAATTATATTATTGATTCCATCATTTTAATCAGAAAGAGCATCTTGCACTGGTATTATAGCTTTAGTAATTATTTTTGCTCTTTAGCCAGTTTGAACATGTTTATTTATAAACCACCAATTCACAGCATCTCAACATACTTTACAGAAACAATTCAGGCAGACCAATCAGAGCATGCACGCGAAGCGTGCGCATCCAGTTAGTCACAGTCAGAGAAAAAGGACTAATTGTCAAATAATATAAACAGAGATGTAATTCATTGACTTTTGTAGATATCTAGTCATGTACAAAACAGTAATCCATGAAGGCTGCATTCTCAGGAAGTTAAAGGAATGCAGTCAGTCAATCAATCAGAGCTTTAACATGTTATGTCATCATAAAAAAAACTGTCTCACTCTAAACATGTGACCTGTTAAGAAGGAGGTGAGTGAGTTATTCTTTTCATCCTTCAATTGTCAGAGATCATTATCACCTTGGACTTGGAAAGACAAAGATGGCCCGTAAGTAAAGCTTTGATTTTATTATCAGTTAAATTTTTTTGTGTTACTTTTTCATTTTCTAATTCTTTTTTATTTCTATTTCGGTGTGTAAACATTTTAATCATTTACAGTAATTCCTAATGTGCATCAGCTGCTTCTAATGTATGAAGGTTGCAGTGAACCTAAATGTAGACATACAGGCAGATAGCAGCATAATGCAAACAAATTTAAAAATAAAGGAGTTGGACAACATGAGAAATGGATAAAAAAAATTGATGGGGGATTAACTGTTAGGAGTATTTCTAGCGTAAAGTTTCATTACTAGAAGTTTAAACAGGTGAGCTGATGAACTCATTAACTACAACTGAGGAAGAACGTGGAACTGAGGCACAGAATGATAAACAGAAGCAGAGACTTAATAAAAATAATTTTTAAAAGCCCAAATCTAACAGATCATTTCAGTACTCTTCCATAAGTGCACTTCTAAATTATGTTTTATACATTTCATACTGTATCTTTAGTATTTGTCCGCATCCTAAACAAAGATTTTTTTTCAGCGTTGCTTTGTTATGACATTGAAGAGTAATTTGTTTTTCTAATTGATTTTAAGAGTCTTAGATTTTATTCTTAGGCTACTTTTCTCTTATCAGAATCAATTACATAATAACTTTTTTGCTTGAGAGGCATCATGAAAGACCAGATGTTTTTACCTATCATCTGACGGAGCTTATTTTATATGTACTTTACTTCTGGCATGGCTAACAGTAAGAGCTTCATGCCTTTGAAGTTTTAAAGATGAATCATTGTAGTGATGGGAAAATGTTGCTATGCAATGCCTTGGCTGGTAGAAGTAGGGATTTCCAGAACCGGTTCCATGAGTTACTGAATTTCTCGTCATGGTTACATTCCCCAACTATTGCATACTTTAAAAGTGGGTCAAAACATTGGAACATAAATAACAATCTTAAAATAGTTTTTTTTGCAATATTTTGCCTCATTTTACTTCAAAATGCTCAAAGAATAAATGGAATTGAGAGCTGAACTTCTCAGTTGGCAATTTAGTGAAGACATTTAACTGGAATATGCAGCTAATCAAAGTTTCACACCATAAATCAAAACACATGAACAAATTCTTTTAAAAAGGGATTCAAAGAAACAAGTCAAACAATCATTCACACACTTGATGTGTTGAGGTGTTACTAGGAGGCTGTCAGGAGACGTAGCGCTTAAAGTTGGGAACAGACGCTGACAAACTGGCAGAAACATCACAGTAAAATCAATCATTTAGAAATAACTGTAAATAAAATTTATAGGTGGTGATATGGCTAAAGTTGATTTGACAAGAACTGAAAACAGCTAACAATTCAAAAAGGAAGGATAAGAAGTGATCAGAAACATAGCAGAGAACAGGTGGATGGTATGAGTTGACTTTCTATTTCTGAAAACAGAAATAGAAAATTCCTTTATTGTCCCCGTAAAGCACCACACGTAGAACAAATAAACTATGTACTTAATGACAGAGGAAGGAAGCAAAACATCAGGCATAAAGGAACAAAATAGATTTCAGAACATAATCTAGGTGGATGGTTCTCAGTCCTGGTCTTCAAGTACCACTGCCCTGAATGTTTTAGATTTCTTACTGCTACACACCTGAGTTATATAAGCATTTGATTGACAGGTTTCTGCAGCACTTGAAAGCTGCTAAAGAGGTCATGCAGTTATTAGAAGCAGGAGTGCTGCAGCAGAGAGACATTTAAAACATGCAGGGAAGTGATTCTTGAGGAGCAGGTTTAAGAACCACTGATCTAAATGAAGGTTTTAAAGGAATAGTACACCCAAAACATGATTAGCCTTCATTTTCTACTCACCCCCATGCTGAACAACACTCTGGAGTACTTTTTTGATATCTCAAATGCATCTGGAGATCTGGGAGGCTTCTTGCTGTCTGCTGACATTCAAATAATGGAGGTCTATGGCGCCCGAGGCAGAAAGGTCCATAAAAGTCCACAAAAAACGTGTCAATATTCCTCCATACTGCTCGTCCAATGTATTCCAAGTGTCCTGAGTGGGTAGCGTCCATAATTTACTCGAAACAAAGTCATTTAGAATGTTTTTAGAGCATAAACAGTAGTGTATAGGATTTCCTTAAAGCGCGTTCACGAGTCTACCGAAACCGCGGCAGACCAAACCAGATGAAAGTGCGCATTCAGCGTCTGCTCTGCCGATAATGCAAGCGTAGAAGAAGAAATGTGCTAATTACCTGTGCAAAGAAAGAAACAACGAAAGAAAAATGTCTGAGGACTTCATTGTTGAGGAAGAGCATGAGTTCTTTGCCAAGCTGAATGCACACTTTCATCTTGTTTGGTCTGCCGCGGTTTCCGTAGAATCGTGAACTCGCATGCGCATGCGTTTAGGTCCTATACACTACAGTTTATGCTCTAAAAACATTCTAAATGACTTCGTTTCGAGTAAATTATGGATGCTACCCACTCAGGACACTTGGAATACATTGGACGAGCAGTATTGAGGAACATTGACACGTTTTTTGTGGACTTTTATGGACCTTTCTGCCTCGGGCGCCATAGACCTCCATTATTTGAATGTCAGCAGACAGCAAGAAGCCTCCCAAATCTCCAGATGCATTTGAGATATCAAAAAAGTACTCCAGAGTGTTGGTCAGCATGGGGGTGAGTAGAAAATGAAGGCTAATCATGTTTTGGGTGTACTATTCCTTTAACACAAAAGCCCATTTAAACAAGGTAGAAGGAATATGTTTAAGAGGGCGTCACAAAGAGTATTAACTGTTTGGAATTGATGTCAATGTTTATAAACTACCCTTGCCATCCATTTCCAAGTATTGTTGATAATATTAAGATAAAGGGGACACAGGATTAAGGTAATGATCATCCAAGCAATAGACTGACACCTCCCTAGTCGGCTTTGCACCTCTGAGGCTACATTCACACTGCAGGCCTGAACGCTCAATTCAGATTTTTTTGGTGAAAGCCAATTATTCTGCGTGTTCCATGCCACTTGTACAATTTAGAGTTCCTGTTCCTGGCTTTCTGATAACACCCAAGCCCGCTTTTGCCTTAGGCTGCCGCCTCAGACCACAGTTGCTGAATTCCCTGACATGGTTGTCCAAGTGGACCCGTCTTATATTTATGCAATTTAGGTGCTACAAGCACCCAGTATCCAAGTTGGCATTGCCTCTTGACCCTACTTTAGTTTTTTTCTGTGTTCCTGCTCCTGAAGGGTTCTAGAGCAAACCACCTTACTTCCAGTTACTGAGGGTTGCAAGAATGAAGTGCCTTAACTTACTGCACATACTCCGGGGTTTCAAGTATTTTCCCCCTGAGCTCTTTTGTAAGTACCTGTCTGAGGTCCCTTGGGGGGGTCCCGGCCTCCCCAGGGTTCAAAGACTCCAAATCTTACTCACGGTCCGTAGCCAGCAAACCAATGTTTCCTTTTGGGGTCCTGCATGGCCACCACGTGTCTTTCAAATCTTGACCTCTTTGGTATGACCAAGGACTAGGGCTGGGTACCGAACTTCGGTTCTTTTATGGTACCGACCAAAATGCTTCGGTTCTACCGAGTATCGAAACATGCCTCGTCTTTCAGTACCAAGTTTCGGTGATTGGCTGTAACACTTAACGTGATTGTGTCATCCAGGAAAAATACACAGGTGGTCACGCCTACAGCAAGGGTTCATGTGTATCTGTTGTGAACTGGTTGCGAGCGTCGTGGAACCCCTTTAAAATGCCCCCCCTTCACTTTATTAAGACTGATGCCAATAGTGCGCAATGCAATACATCGAGCACGGAAACAATTTAAGAGCAGAAAGTTGCTCGGTGTTTGACTGCAAGAAGAGCGGACCGCAGCCGGCGCCACCATCCTCCTCTCAGCAGCCCGTGGGCGGAGCAAAGCCAGAGCGGAGTGAATCATGCTGCGTTCACACCGGACGCAGCAGGAGCAGCAAAATCACGTCTGCTGCTTCCTTTTTGCTGCTTGTACCAGCTTCTGACGCGCGGCTGAAGAAGCTTTGCTGCTCTGGCTGCGCGGTGCAAAAGTGGCTCTGACGCGCGTTGGGCGGAGCTACTCTATCCTTTATTTGCCTTGCAGCTATATTTGCTGTATCCCATTCAACGGGCTTGTTTGTCAGACATGGTAATTTTTCTAAAGGAAAACTGCTAAGTAAAAAGGTCCTCACAATGTAACAGTGAATATTAGACACTGAATTTTTTTTATGTAAGAGGAAAAATGTAAATGGAAAAATCAAAGCTTAAAATAAAACTCAAGATTTGTACTTTTTTATGTTGTGTAATTTTCTTTTCTTCGAATTGATATTATAAAACTGGTATCGAAAAAAGTATCGTTCAGGAACCGGTATCGAAGTGAAGGTATCGGTATTGGTACCGGAACCGAAATTTTTTGAACAATACCCAGCCCTACCAAGGACCAGCCACTTTTAAAAGTCCCCTCTGCCGATCCTGTTCAGGTTGTTTTTTTGTTTTGGGCTCTGTTTGAGCATCTGGTATCTACCCCTAGGGGAGGGGTACTACCACAATCAGTGCCTTAGTGTTTCTGTTAATTGGACAGAATGCATGGAAACATTATGCTTCTACCAATGTCCTGCTTCTGCCTTTACACTGTGCCCCTCTACAGGGGCAGATCTAGAAGGAAGACAAAGGATGGCTGTGGCCACCGCTAGCCAATCATCGGTCAAGCCTATTAGGAAATTTGTTGCACCCAAACAGATATAGTTCACTACTTCTGGGACAATTAGTTCCTTTCTAAAACAGAGGGCCGGGGTAATGATATTCTCAGGAGGATTGACCCAATGTTTTTCAGTTGTAAGTATATTAAACAGCTGACATTATAAGAACAGAAATAAATGAATTATTCAAATCGATATGTTATCATTGCATAAAAGAAAAATAGAACTCTTGCTACATTCAGAAGAACATATGGTGCTTTATGGGGATGAAGGGAAAAGTATTGGTCTGCAGTGATCTAGGAGACTTCAATGAAATTAGAGACAGAGTACTACTGCTTAACCCTTTCAATCTGTATATTATGTAAAACCATAACTGATTTAGACAATATAGACGTATTAGTGTGTGTGAAGATTTACTAGAAAGGGCTTCATGATAATCTAGTCTATTTTCAATAATTTATTCAGAAAATATGAAAATTTTTCATGTTTATTATTTCTACTTGGTACATTGTGATCAGTGTAGACTGACCTAAACTTGTTCTGATGACTATCACTTTCAGGCCACTCTTCAGAGCACATTAGTCCCTGTTAGGTCCCCTTATGAAAACTTTCAGGCTCTCCCACTGCCCCTCTACTCTCTAAAAATTAGCTGGAGGGGCAAATCAAATATCCTCCAGCAGCCAAGTCAAACACCTGCCCAATTCCTAAACTTAAAAACTTGTGCGCTTTGAAGTCAGACGTGCATTAAGAGTTTCAACAAGTGTAGGTAGATGCATTTGATGCACATTTGGAGGAACTGCCTCATTCTTGGATGGAGGGACTGCCTCCCAGCCAGTTTCTCTAATGGTCTGTCAGTTGTGCCACAGGTCCCATTTCTAGCCCTAGCATCTGCCATCTGGACATACTGAATGTTAATCAGCTGCTTACAAGCTCAAAGTTGGGTGTGCTATGCAGCACATTCCAAATTATGTGACTACCATTAACTTTTAAAGAAAGTCAGACATGCCTGATGATCAAAATGACAGAGGCTTAAATTAAGGCTTATCTTAAAAATAGTCTGGGTCTTAAGTTGGAGGAATTGCAGGGGTGCCAGCAGAACCATGTCATGGCTGGGGGTGGCGGCCTAGTAGTTAGGGCATTGCGCTTGGAATCCGAGTTCGAGCCCCACTCCCACAGACTGCCACTCTGGGTCTCTGAGCAAGACCCTTAATCACACACTGCTTCCTGGGTGCCAGAAAATGGCAGCCCACTGGGTTAAATACTTGTTCATGCCGTTGCTCTGTACTTGCGACAGTGTAATGACAATAAAAAGGTGGGAAAAAGAGTAAATGCAGGGAAACCACGGGAGCTGGTGTTAGACTTTTTTGGTGGATTTCTCTCTCAAACATTATGCCTACAAAGTGTACCTTGGTTAATTTAGTAAGTTCTTTTGCATCAAATTACATGAAGTAATCTACCATTTCTTTAGAAATTGTAAGAAAAAATTATTTCAGAGTTTGTGAACTTATATGAATAATTTTTTTATAAATATTCCAACAGGAAAAGAGGAGCAACATCTTCGGATTGTACTTGTTGGAAAAACTGGAGTTGGGAAGAGTGCAACAGGAAACACTCTTTTAGGAAAAAAAGTATTCAAGTCGAAGCTGTCATCTTCTTCACTGACAACAGAGTGTCAGAAGGAACTGGGACAGTTTGGTGCTCAAACTCTGGCTGTAATTGATACTCCAGGCCTTTTTGATACCAGTAAAACTGAACAGGAGGTGAGAAGAGAGATTACTAGATGCATGTCATTAGCTTCTCCTGGTCCTCATGTATTCATGGTCGTGATCCAGCCAGGGAGATTCACCAAAGAAGAACAGGAAACTGTAAATATCATTCAGCGGATGTTTGGAGAACAAGCTTCACGTTTCACAATGGCTTTGTTCACTCATGGAGATGATCTGGAAGCAGAAGAGAGTCCCATAGAAGAGATAATAGAGGTAAATCCAGCTCTGAAGAAGTTTGTCAATCAGTGCCTGGGAGGATACCATGTCCTTAACAACAGGAATGGAAATCCAGAGCAATTGAAGGAGCTACTATCAAAAATTAACACAATGGTTCAGAAAAATAAGGGACAACATTTCACCAATGAAATGTTTGAAGAAGCAGAGAGAATAATAAAACAAGAAACTGAGAGGCTTCTGTCAGAAAATCCAGGTATGGGAGATGAGGAAGCAAGAAGACGAGCAGAGAAAGACAACCCATTAACCCGGGCCGTTCGACACGGAGCTGCTATTGGGGCAGTAGCTGGCTTCCTGGGGGGGCCATTGGGAGCAGCAGTGGGGGCAGCACTGGGAGCTTTATTTGGGGCTATATCAGGCTCAGTGAAGGAAAACCAATGTATTATTCAATGATTCCCATGGCATTGAATTTTACCAAGTAAAATGTTTGAAATATCCATTGTAAAATCGTGTAATGTTTTCAGTTACTTTTCCTTTTCTGCTGATGCATTACCAGAATCCACATTATTGTTCTTGGCAGAGGATTCTTCTTTAAAAAGCCTAGATTAATCAACCTCAATTCATGAATTGATTTGGAATTTTTAGAGCAGCAAAACAAAATGTATTCAATTTGATTTTACTCATATCTTCTGCAATATTTATCTTCACTTCTACCTTTCTGAAAACACTCTTAAGAATAAACTTAATCATAAAGATAATTTTAATGTGTATTCCAAGATTTAATTTGATCAAATAAATAAATGAAGTAAGGATTATATTTAAAGTACAAGTTTCTACCTATAACCTCTTACTCTGTCTCTAGTAGCTATGATCACATATTTAGCAATACAGTGATATTTCTTTGCTCTTCAGTTAGAGATTCTTTGTGTGATGTGAATCCTTATGTTTGATATCAGGGTTTCGAATCAGCCAGTGGCAAGAAAACAAATGTTCAGAACAACAGTTGTTTTTTCTTCTACACTTAACATTGTTTATTGTGCTTTCCTTAATGAAATAAACTTAATCAAATCAAATGAGGAGCTTTGGTGTTTTTCTGAACAGTCGACAAGTTCACAGTGATATTTTAAAAAGACTCAGCAGCTTCTTAAAAAAAAGAAGTTCAACAGAAATCATAAAATCATTCAGAAAAACAAATAATAAAACATAGCAGAGCGATTTTCATTCTGTCGGTGGAAAACTGCACCAGAACTTCCATCTCTGCAGGGTGCTTGGACTCATGGGCCAAAGGACACTTTCCAAAGAGGCGTTTGTCAATTCTGTAGGATTGCACCAGAGCTCTGGAGAAAGCCACCAGAACTGACAAAGACTCCTAGATAGGTGTGGAAACGTTTTCAGAAAAAACTGAGCAAAAGTCCAGTTGCCTTCAAATGTGTGCCTGTTTTGTTGTTAGCCTGATCAAAGATCCCCACAACAGTCTACCACCTACGTTCCTGCAGCCATCTGTTCCTGATTGATTCGCTTGTTCCACACTGCTAGATATTCCTACCACCCTAATTCCAGTTAAACCATTTCCCTTATCTCTCATTCTGGAGGCCCAGTATGAATAAAGACGTCAATGAATATGTTCAAGTTTGACCCACCTGTTGTAATGTTTTAAGAGATGGACCCAGGGATTAGCCAGACACAAAGATAGACTTAGGCAGATTTATTCAAGGAATATGTTCAAACACCCCGGGGACAGATCAGGAACGGGAACTTATGGAATGCAGAGATGGAGTTAGTGGCTGCGATACTTCTGAGTGTTGGTGTGACCAAAAGGAGAAAGTCACTAACCTTTTATGGAAATGAAAAAGGGCAGGCAGGGTCCAATAATTCTCCAAGAAAGTGAGAAGAGTGGTGAGAATAGCAGAGAGGATCATGGGGGCTCCTCTTCCCTCCATTAAAGATATTTCATCCCAGCCATGCGTGTCCGGAACCCATGACATCATCAATGACCCCTCACCCCCCCACCCCCACCCCCACCATGGACTGTTCTTCCCATCCTCAGGGAAGAGGCTTTGCAGCATTCGATGCAGGTCCAGCAGATTCTGTAAAAGCTTTTTCCCCACTGCTGAAGTTACAAATCCAGTCACAAATCACACCACATGACATCATATCAAATAGAACTTAACTCTACTACCTTTTTTTCACCATATATATTTGTTTTTGCAACTTCCACATGAATGCCTTTTGAACCATGTTTTTTATCCCACACTGTTTACATTTCATCACTGCTGCACTTGGAAATGTTCATTTCACTGCTAAGCTGCTGCTCATACACTGTCTGAAAGCTTTACAAAATGAAATTTCAATAAAAGTTGTCTAAGTCTAAGAATGTGATACAAGGGACAATGATGTCACAGGCATTAAGAGTTTTCACAGTCTTGCCAGGACTATGCTGATCTTGGAGCTAGAGGGGCAGAAACAGAGTCTGATCGTGAGGGCGAAGAGAGGCAGATTAATCAAATGGGAAAACCACCGTTTGAGGTCCAAGAACAGGTCCAGTGTCAGAGCCAGGTGATCAGAGATCCAAAGATAATCAGGGGTCCGTTTTATGAAGCAAGTTTTACAAATTAAGATTCAAATCCACAACTCTAAATGATCTAGCCTGAAGTCAGGAACTCTGAGTGTTCGGTTTCACAATGTCTCATTCGTCCCTCCTCATGTTAATTCCGTCTTTTTTACACAGTAAATAAGTGGCAGCTATAAGCAGCTATCAGACCCATAGAATGGCTTCAGATTGTGCCAGTAGGCTCATTAGGTTGTTATCATCAAGTGAATCCTTTTCCTAACCCTAAAGTAATTCCTTTTCCCCCGTGGAATTAATGAATATATTTATATGTGTAATTTGAAAATAATTTCAGTAGTTCTTCATGTACTGTAAATATAACTAAATAAAAATAAGATGATCTCGCTTATATTAAACAAACCAAAAATAGGTCTAAAGCCCTGTCAACTGAGTTGTAGAATCCTCTACCTATAAATATTTAATTATCTGTAAAAAAAAAAAAGTGCTGCTTCATGAAACGAACCACAGGAAGAGATTCAAATAGCAGGGTCAGGGCACAGAAAACAGTTCTGAAATCCAAAAAGCTCACAATGACATATCTGATAGGGTTCAGGCAGGCTGAGAGAATCAGGTCAGAATCAGGCAGGGGGACAGGAGTAACGCTGGACATTTACTGGCAAAAAGCTTTCAATAATCTAGCACTGTCAACAGGTCAGCAAGTAGTATATATTGGCTGGGAACAGGTGGAGGGAATTGATAATCAGGCAGAGGGGAGAGGAATGTATACAGCCTAGTTGACAGGTGTTGTCGGAAAATTTAGATTTCTCTTGTCATATATTTAGTTATGCTATTTATCCAGTGAAAAATGTTTTTACTTAGTCTATTTCACCTACAAGGCCACAAAATGTCTGAGTGAGTGTTAGGAATCCAGTTTGTGTGGGTTGTTTGTGTGTTCCTTCTCTCTCCACCACCAGGTGGTGCCCTGTTCCTCGTTGGGCCTCCCTGCACACCTGCTGCTCGTTGGTTCATTACTGGAGGAGTACTTTAGCAGTGGGCTGCTACTACCTCGACGCCAGAATGTTTGTCAGTTTTGGGTACTCTAGCCAAGCTGAGATTAGCTGAGTCTAACCTAGCTTTGTTTCTCTGAGTCTAAGGAGTTTTTGTCTTTGCTCTTCGGCAGGAAGCTTTCCTGTGTAACTGGATACCTGGACCTAGTGATGGGCAAGTGAAGCCTCATGAAGCAATGAAGCTTTCCAACGCAAAGTGTTGAAAAAAGTTCATTACTCGATGCTTCATTCATCACTCACTAGTGACATCTGCTGGTGAAACTGTAACAGTCTTGTTACTCAGTTGGATCATACTTCCAAATATTAGGAAATGCAATATTGTCACAAAGTTTTCATCAAACTCATGTTTAGTAAGAGGAGAATCCTATTCAATTGTCATGTTTTAATGATTAAAATGATTTGTAGCCAATCTAATCCTTGACCATCAGTGGTGGTGTTGGGTTTTCTTTTATGTCATGGACTTATTAGACAATGAAGATACACTATATTGCCAAAAGTATTTGCTCACCTGCCTTGACTCACATATGAGCTTAAGTGACATCCCGTTCCTAATCCATAGGGTTCAATATGACGTCGGTCCACCCTTTGCAGCTAGAACAGCTTCAACTCTTCTGGGAAGGCTGTCCACAAGGTTTAGGAGTGTGTTTATGGGAATTTTTGACCATTCTTCCAGAAGCGCATTTGTGAGGTCGCACACTGATGTTGGACGAGAAGGCCTGGCTCTCAGTCTCCGCTCTAATTCATCCCAAAGGTGTTCTATCGGGTTGAGGTCAGGACTCTGTGCAGGCCAGTCAAGTTCATCCACACCAGACTCTGTCATCCATGTCTTTATGGACCTTGCTTTGTGCACTGGTGCACAGTCATGTTGGAAGAGGAAGGGGCCAGCTCCAAACTGTTCCCACAAAGTTGGGAGCATGGAATTGTCCAAAATGTCTTGGTATGCTGAAGCATTCAGAGTTCCTTTCACTGGAACTAAGGGG